>NW_027040175.1:0-7500 GCF_034236695.1 Oncorhynchus nerka
TCCATTACATCGTTAGTTGACCTTTATTCCCTCTGTCCTGATGGTGTGGTTGTTCCTGAGGATCACTAGCTATAGTGGGTCATATGAGGCTAACGTATTACAAGTTGTGCAATAATTTAGGACATGTAGCCTATAGGAATCATTATGGAACACAGATCATATGTAGCAGTTTAAACCTGGAGCCTGGCGCGGTGCACAACGACAGGATTCATTACAGTCCCATGATTCATGAGGATTGGTAGATTTATAGGACTACTGTTCAACCCCTATTACAGTCCCACGATTCATGAGGATTGGTAGATTTATAGGACGACTGTTCAACCCCTATTACAGTCCCATGATTCATGAGGATTGGTAGATTTATAGGACTACTGTTCAACCCCTATTACAGTCCCATGATTCATGAGGATTGGTAGATTTATAGAACTACTGTTCAACCCCTATTACAGTCCCATGATTCATGAGGATTGGTAGATTTATAGAACTACTGTTCAACCCCTATTGTAGACTTTTTTCACCTTCCAATATTTCATAGATTGAACAGTTGAATAAGGCAACTCAGGATGAATTTTAAAAAACTGTAATTTTTTTAAAGAAATATATTTTGTATGTATAGGTTCTCCAAACATGTTTTTTTTTAAAATTCATAAATACTTTCCTAATCCTAAATAATATACAAGAGCAGAGTATTTTTTAATCTACCAATCGAAAAGGAGAATTCTGAACCTTCTCTCCATATATTCTACTGAGTCAGGACTTCAGTATGGTACCTAATATACAAGGATAACAGTGTACTGTAGAAGACAGGAAAATCTTATTTTGGCTGTGTGTGTGTGTTCCTGTGTGTTGGTGCCTGCGTGTGTGCATGTGTGTGTATGTATGTGTATGTATGTGTGTGTGTGTGTGTTTGTTTGTGTGCATTTGTGTGTGCATGTGTGTGTGTGTGTGTGTGCATATATCTCTGTGTGTGTGTGTGCGTGCGTGTGTGCATGTGTGTGTGTGTGTGTGTGTGTGTGTGTGTGTGCGTGTGTGTGTGCATAGTCACTTCACCCCTACCTAAATGTACAAATGACCTCTAACCTGTACCCCCGCACGCTGACTCTGTACTGGTACATCCTGTATATAGACTTGTTATTGTTATTGTTTACATTTTTTTATAATTTTTTACTTTAGTCTATTTGATAAATAAGCATTTCACCAATGCAGTCTGATTTGATTTATGTGTGTGAGCTTGTGTGTGTGTGTGCGTGTTTGTTTGTCTGTGTGTGTGTGTATATTTTGGCTGTTGCTTACTGTGTTTATCTTTATGGAAATGAGCAGATGCTTCTATTTTAGCTTCATAAAACTCCGTGAGTAAGCATAACTGCAGTGAATTATTAGTAAAATAAACATGAATTTGCATAAAGAGGAAATGTATGACTTTTGAATTTAATGTTGGGAGGGGTAAACAGATACAAAATCCAGACACTGAATTAGGACTTGTTTTTATTGTAGTTGTCACAATTCAGGTAAGACACACGTGCGTGTTGAGGTAACAATGTTTATTACAACAACAGGTAGGTAAGCCAGAGTAAGGGCTCAGGGTCAGAGGCAGGCAGAGTGATCAGGCAGGCTCAGGTTCAGAGGCAGGCAGAGTGATCAGGCAGGTGGGCTCAGGGTCAGAGGCAGGCAGAGTGATCAGGCAGGTGGGCTCAGGGTCAGAGGCAGGCAGAGTGATCAGGCAGGTGGGCTCAGGGTCAGAGGCAGGCAGAGTGATCAGGCAGGGTCAGGGTCAGAGGCAGGAAGAGTGATCAGGCAGGCTCAAGGTCAGAGGCAGGCAGAGTGATCAGGCAGGCTTAGGGTCAGAGGCAGGCAGAGTGATCAGGTAGGCTCAGAGGCAGGCAGAGTGATCAGGCAGGCTTAGGGTCAGAGGCAGGCAGAGTGATCAGGCAGGCTCAGGGTCAGAGGCAGGCAGAGTGATCAGGCAGGGTCAAAGGCAGGCAAGGTGATCAGGCAGGCTCAGGCTCAGAGGCAGGCAGAGTGATCAGGCAGGCTCAGGGTCAGAGGCAGGCAGAGTGATCAGGCAGGCTCAGGGTCAGAGGCAGGCAGAGTGATCAGGCAGGCTTAGGGTCAGAGGCAGGCAGAGTGATCAGGCAGGCTCAGAGGCAGGCAGAGTGATCAGGCAGGTGGGTACAGGGTCAGGACTGGCAAGGGTCAAAAACCAGGAGGACTAGAAAAGAGAAACAGGAAAAACAACAGACAAACAGAGAAAACAGGTATAAATAATGGGGGAAATGGGCCACACCTGGAGGAGGGTGGAGACAATACAAAAGACAGGAAAAACAGTTGTGCTGTTTTGGAGCAATTGATGTTAACCCAGGAATATCATGTATTATACCTGTATTATACCTGTATTATACCTGTATTATACCTGTTATATACCTGTCATATCATGTATTATACCTGTATTATACCTGTATTATACCTGTATTATACCTGTATTATACCTGTCATATCATGTATTATACCTGTATTATACCTGTATTATACCTGTATTATACCTGTATTATACCTGTATTATACCTGTATTATACCTGTCATATCATGTATTATACCTGTATTATACCTGTATTATACCTGTATTATACCTGTATTATACCTGTTATATACCTGTCATATAATGTATTATACCTGTATTATACCTGTATTATACCTGTATTATACCTGTTATATACCTGTATTATACCTGTATTATACCTGTATTATACCTGTATTATACCTGTTATATACCTGTATTATACCTGTTATATACCTGTATTATACCTGTATTATACCTGTATTATACCTGTATTATACCTGTCATATACCTGTCATATCATGTATTATACCTGTATTATACCTGTCATATCATGTATTATACCTGTATTATACCTGTATTATACCTGTATTATACCTGTATTATACCTGTATTATACCTGTATTATACCTGTCATATCATGTATTATACCTGTATTATACCTGTTATATACCTGTCATATGATGTATTATACCTGTCATATGATGTATTATACCTGTCATATACCTGTCATATGATGTATTATACCTGTATTATGATGTATTATACCTGTCATTGATGTATTATACCTGTCATGTGATGTATTATACCTGTCATATGATGTATTATACCTGTCATATGATGTATTATACCTGTATTATACCTGTCATATGATGTATTATACCTGTCATGTGATGTATTATACCTGTATTATACCTGTCATGAAGTATTATACCTGTATTATACCTGTCATTGATGTATTATACCTGTCATATGATGTATTATACCTGTATTATACCTGTCATATACCTGTCATATGATGTATTATACCTGTCATAGGATGTATTATATCTGTCATATAATGTATTATACCTGTATTATACCTGTCATATGATGTATTATACCTGTATTATACCTGTATTATACCTGTCATATGATGTATTATACCTGTATTATACCTGTCATATGATGTATTATACCTGTCATATGATGTATTATACCTGTCATATGATGTATTATACCTGTCATATACCTGTCATATGATGTATTATACCTGTCATATGATGTATTATACCTGTATTATACCTGTCATATGATGTATTATACCTGTCATATACCTGTCATATGATGTATTATACCTGTCATATGATGTATTATACCTGTATTATACCTGTCATATGATGTATTATACCTGTATTATACCTGTCATATGATGTATTATACCTGTCATATGATGTATTATACCTGTCATATGATGTATTATACCTGTCATATACCTGTCATATGATGTATTATACCTGTCATATGATGTATTATACCAGTCATATGATGTATTATACCTGTCATATGATGTATTATACCTGTCATATACCTGTCATATGATGTATTATACCTGTCATATACCTGTAATATGATTTATTATACCTGTCATATGATGTATTATACCTGTATTATACCTGTCATATGATGTATTATACCTGTCATATACCTGTCATATGATGTATTATACCTGTCATATACCTGTCATATGATGTATTATACCTGTCATATACCTGTCATATGATTTATTATACCTGTCATATGATGTATTATACCTGTCATATACCTGTCATATGATATATTATACCTGTATTATACCTGTCAATAATGTATTATACCTGTCATATACCTGTCATATGATGTATTATACCTGTATTATACCTGTCATATGATGTATTATACCTGTCATATACCTGTCATATGATGTATTATACCTGTCATATACCTGTCATATGATGTATTATACCTGTCATATGATGTATTATACCTGTATTATACCTGTCATATGATGTATTATACCTGTCATATGATGTATTATACCTGTCATGTGATGTATTATACCTGTCATATCATGTATTATACCTGTCATATGATGTATTATACCTGTCATATGATGTATTATACCTGTCATATGATGTATTATACCTGTCATATGATGTATTATACCTGTCATATACCTGTCATATGATGTATTATACCTGTCATATACCTGTCATGTGATGTATTATACCTGTCATATGATGTATTATACCTGTCATATGATGTATTATACCTGTCATATGATGTATTATACCTGTCATATACCTGTCATATGATGTATTATACCTGTCATATACCTGTCATGTGATGTATTATACCTGTCATATGATGTATTATACCTGTCATATGATGTATTATACCTGTATTATACCTGTCATATGATGTATTATACCTGTCATATGATGTATTATACCTGTCATATGATGTATTATACCTGTCATATACCTGTCATATGATGTATTATACCTGTCATATGATGTATTATACCTGTCATATGATGTATTATACCTGTCATATGATGTATTATACCTGTCATATCATGTATTATACCTGTATTATACCTGTCATATGATGTATTATACCTGTATTATACCTGTCATATGATGTATTATACCTGTCATATACCTGTCATATGATGTATTATACCTGTCATATGATGTATTATACCTGTATTATACCTGTCATATACCTGTCATATGATGTATTATACCTGTCATATGATGTATTATACCTGTCATGTGATGAATTATACGTCTCATACGTGTAATGTGTTCAGTCGGAGGCCCTCCCATATTGCAGCTAAATCCAGCAGGATAGTGTGAAACCTCAGTCGCCAAGGCAACACTCTTGGCTGCTGATTCCAGCACCGCTCCCCTTAGTTTCATAGCAACTGTTTCTTAGCAACCTCTTCCTCCTCCCTTCTCCGTCTCTAGCTCTCTCTATCCCTCTCTCTCTCTCTCGCTTGCTCGCTCTCTCTCCCCCTCTCTCTCTCTCTCTCTCTTCTGTGTATGACTCTTCCTGCAGCTAAACTTGATTATAGAATGACAAAGGAGCTGGGGAGAGGAAGGAGAGTGGAGGAGATGAAGGAGAGGAGAAGAGCAGAGGGGGGAGGAGAGGGGGGAGCAGAGGAGAGGAAGGAGGGGAGAGGAAGGAGAGGAAGGAGAGGAGAGGAGAGGAGAGGAAGGAGAGGAAGGAGCGGAGAGGAGAGGAGAAATAGAAAGGCTGAGAAAAGGGAACGACAGAATGATAGAAAGAAAATCAGGATGGTCGAGAGGAGGGAGAGGGAGGTGGAGTGGATTAGTGCAAGGGACAGATAGGCAGGAAAATGGGAAGGAATCGAAGATGAAAGGAGAATAGGAAAACGGGGAGGGAGAATAAATGATGGATGTAAATGGAGGAGTAAAGAAGAGGGAACTGTTATTTTATTCATCATGGGTTCCACTGGTCTTCCCTCAGTCCCTCTACTTCTCTCTTCCCTCAGTCCCTCTTGCTTCTCTCTTCCCTCAGTCCCCCTACTTCTCTCTTTCCTCAGTCCCTCTACTTCTCTCTTCCCTCAGTCCCTCTTGCTTCTCTCTTTCCTCAGTCCCTCTGCTTCTCTCTTTCCTCAGTCCCTCTTGCTTCTCCCTTTCCTCAGTCCCTCTTCCCTCAGTCCCTCTACTTCTCTCTTCCCTCAGTCCCTCTTGCTTCTCTCTTCCCTCAGTCCCTCTACTTCTCTCTTCCCTCAGTCCCTCTTGCTTCTCTCTTCCCTCAGTCCCCCTACTTCTCTCTTTCCTCAGTCCCTCTGCTTCTCTCTTTCCTCAGTCCCTCTTGCTTCTCTCTTTCCTCAGTCCCTCTTCCCTCAGTCCCTCTACTTCTCTCTTCCCTCAGTCCCTCTTGCTTCTCTCTTCCCTCAGTCCCTCTACTTCTCTCTTCCCTCAGTCCCTCTACTTCTCTCTTCCCTCAGTCCCTCTTGTTTCTCTCTTCCCTCAGTCCCCCTACTTCTCTCTTTCCTCAGTCCCTCTACTTCTCTCTTCCCTCAGTCCCTCTTGCTTCTCTCTTTCCTCAGTCCCTCTGCTTCTCTCTTTCCTCAGTCCCTCTTGCTTCTCTCTTTCCTCAATCCCTCTTCCCTCAGTCCCTCTACTTCTCTCTTCCCTCAGTCCCTCTTGCTTCTCTCTTCCCTCAGTACCTCTACTTCTCTCTTCCCTCAGTCCCTCTTGCTTCTCTCTTTCCTCAGTCCCCCTACTTCTCTCTTCCCTCAGTCCCTCTTGCTTCTCTCTTTCCTCAGTCCCTCTGCTTCTCTCTTTCCTCAGTCCCTCTTGCTTCTCTCTTTCCTCAGTCCCTCTTCCCTCAGTCCCTCTACTTCTCTCTTCCCTCAGTCCCTCTTGCTTCTCTCTTTCCTCAGTCCCCCTACTTCTCTCTTTCCTCAGTCCCTCTGCTTCTCTCTTTCCTCAGTCCCCCTACTTCTCTCTTCCCTCAGTCCCCCTGCTTCTCTCTTTCCTCAGTCCCCCTACTTCTCACTTTCCTCAGTCCCTCTGCTTCTCTCTTTCCTCAGTCCCCCTACTTCTCTCTTCCCTCAGTCCCCCTGCTTCTCTCTTTCCTCAGTCCCCTACTTCTCACTTTCCTCAGTCCCTCTGCTTCTCTCTTTCCTCAGTCCCCCCTACTTCTCTCTTCCCTCAGTCCCCCTGCTTCTCTCTTTCCTCAGTCCCCCTACTTCTCTCTTCCCTCAGTCCCCCTGCTTCTCTCTTTCCTCAGTCCCTCTACTTCTCACTTTCCTCAGTCCCTCTGCGTCTCTCTTTCCTCAGTCCCCCTACTTCGCTCTTTCCTCAGTCTCCTTGCTTCTCTCTTTCCTCAGTCCCCCTACTTCTCTCTTTCCTCAGTCCCTCTTACTTCTCTCCTCCCTCAGTCCCTCTACTTCTCTCTTTCCTCAGTCCCTCTTGCTTCTCTTTCCTCAGTCCCTCTACTTCTCTCTTCCCTCAGTCCCTCTACTTCTCTCTTTCCTCAGTCCCCCTACTTCTCTCTTTCCTCAGTCCCCCTTGCTTCTCTCTTCCCTCAGTCCCTCTTTCCTCAGTCCCTCTACTTCTCTCTTCCCTCAGTCCCCTTGCTTCTCTCTTCCCTCAGTCCCTCTACTT
>NW_027040175.1:15000-72500 GCF_034236695.1 Oncorhynchus nerka
ATCGGCTGATATAACTAACTAGTTGATTAATCTAGTCTACATTAGAGATGATCGGCTGATATAACTAACTAGTTGATTAATCTGGTCTACATTAGAGATGATCGGCTGATATAACTAACTAGTTGATTAATCTGGTCTACATTAGAGATGATCGGCTGATATAACTAACTAGTTGATTATTCTGGTCTACATTAGTGAGCCTTCATTAGCTCCATTATGTTTCATTATGTTTCATTTTATCCTGAAAAACTCCCCAGTCCTTAACGATTAGAAGCATACCCATAACATGATGCAGCCACCACTATGCTTAAAAATATGGAGGGTGGTACTCGGTAAAGTGTTGTATTGGATTTGTCCCAAACGTAACACTTCCTTTTCATGTCAAAAAGTGAATTGCTTTTCCACATTTTTGGGGCGAAATATTTTTTACAGGCTTCCTTCTTTTCATTTAGGTTAGTATTGTGGAGTAACTACATGTTGTTGATCCATTCTCAGTTTTCTCCTATCACAGCCATTAAACTCTGTAACTGTTTTAAGGCCACCATTGACCTCATGGTGAAATCCCTGAGTGGTTTCCTTCCTCTCCGGCAACTGAGTTAACCTCTTCAGTCGACCCTCTACTTTTTTGAACATTTTGTTAAAAATCGCGCAACATTTCAGCGCCCTGCTACTCATGCCAGGAATATAGTACGTTCATATGGTTAGAATGTGTGTATAGGAAACCCTCGGACGTTTTTAAAACTGGTTAAATCACGACTGTGGCTATTACATAACGTGCGTTACATCGGAAAGCGCAGGAAAACCTGATCACAGAAAATGGAAATAAATATCCTTGCGCCACTACCGCAATTGTTAACAGTGAGCCGAATTAGATAAGACCGAGCATTCAACTCCCACAGCATCCCCATGTTGTCGAGTATCTTGTGAATTTAATCCTCTTTGATTCTTGGTTGAAAAATCCTGAAATTTTTTCCAAGACGACAGCTAATGATATGTACATCGCCTACGGATGATTTTTATCGCTTATTAACGTTTACTAATACCTAAAGTAGCATTACAAACGTATTTCGAAGTGTTTTGTGAAAGTTTATCGTCTACTTTTTGAATTTTAAAAAATGACGTTACGTTGTGAAATCGCTGTTTTTTTCGTTTATCACACAGTCTACATATAACGATATCTTGGCTTTATATGGCCCGATTTAATCGAAATAAAGACCCAATAGTGTTTATGGGACATCTAGGAGTGCCAACAAAGAAGATGGTGAAAGGTAATGACTGTTTTCTATTTTATTGTGCGGTTTGTGTAACGCCGAAATGCTAATTATTTGGTTTACGTCCCCTGCTGTGCTTTTCTGTTGTAGTGTATTGGTGCATGCTATCAGATAATAGCTTCTCATGCTGTCGCCGAAAAGCATTTTAAAAATCTGACTTGTTGCCTGGATTCACAACGAGTGTAGCTTTAATTTGATACCCTGCATGTGTATTTTAATGAACTTTTGAGTTTTAACTAATACTATTAGCATTTAGCGTAGCGCATTTGCATTTCCAGAGCTCTAGTTGGGACGCAAGCGTCCCAGGTAGAGGTAAGAGGTTAAGAAGGACGCCCGTATCTTTGTAGTGACTGGGTGTGTTGATACACCCTCAAAATTGTAATTAATAACTGCACCATGCTCAATTCAATGTCTGCCCTTCTTTGCAGGGCATTGGAAAACCTCCCTGGTCTTTGTGAGGCATTGGAAAACCTCCCTGGTCTTTGTGAGGCATTGGAAAACCTCCCTGGTCTTTGTGAGACATTGGAAAACCTCCCTGGTCTTTGTGAGGCATTGGAAAACCTCCCTGGTCTTTGTGAGGCATTGGAAAACCTCCCTGGTCTTTGTGAGGCATTGGAAAACCTCCCTGGTCTTTGTGAGACATTGGAAAACCTCCCTGGTCTTTGTGAGGCATTGGAAAACCTCCCTGGTCTTTGTGAGGCATTGGAAAACCTCCCTGGTCTTTGTGAGGCATTGGAAAACCTCCCTGGTCTTTGTGAGGCATTGGAAAACCTCCCTGGTCTTTGTGAGGCATTGGAAAACCTCCCTGGTCTTTGTGGTTGAATCTGTGTTTGAAATTCACTGCTTCGACTGAGGGATCTTACAGATAATTGTATGTGCGGGGTACAGAGATGAGGTAGTCATTCAAAAATCATGTTAAACACTATTATTGCACACAGAGTGAGTCCATATGTGACAGGTTAAAGGAAATATTCATACGCCCCTGAAAACAGGAGAAATACATACACCTTTTTGTGATGTTTTAAAGCCCATGTTTAGTCATGAACTTATTCGATAAAGGGATTGAATACTTATTGATATTTCAGCTTTTCATTTTGAATTGATTTGTAAAAAAAATTGACATATGCAGTAATTCCACTTTGACATCATGGGGTATTGTGTGTAGACCAGTCACCCCACAAAATCTAAATTAAATCCATTTTAAAATTCAGGCTGCAACACAACAAAATGTGGAAAAGGCAAAGGGGTGTGAAAACTTTCTGAAGGCAGCAGTCTCTACAGTGCAGGGTAGACTACCGGCTGGTAGCAGGCTAGTAACAGTGACTAAGTTCAGGGCAGGGTACTGGGCGGAGGACGGCTTGTGGTGACTGTAACAGTCTAATGAACTTCTTAGGGATCAAATACCGTTAAGGGGATCGATTTGACAAGATCTGGTGAAATGGAAGAGTGTCAAATTCAAATTAAATTATTAGAAATATTTAACTTTTATACAATTACAAGTGCAATACACCAAAATAAAGCTTTACTTCTTGTTAACCTCTCTAGGGTACGTGGAACGGTAATGTCCCACCTGTCAACAGCCAGTGAAACTGCAGGGCGCCAAATTCAAAACAACAGAAATCCCATAAATAAAATTCCTCAAACATACATGTATTTGTAAATCCAGCCACACTGTCCGGTTTCAAAAAGGCTTTACGACGAAAGCAAACAAAACGATTATGTTAGGTCAGAGTCACAGAAAAACACAGCCATTTTTCCAGCCAAAGAGAGGAGTCACAAAAAGCAGAAATATAGATATATCAATCACTAACCTTTGATGATCTTTATCAAGATGACACTCATAGGACTTCATGTTACACATGTTATGTTTTGTTTGGTAAAGTTCATATTTATATCCAAAAATCTGAGTTTACATTGGCACGTTATGTTTAGTAGTTCCAAAACATCCGGTGATTTTGCAGAGAGCCACATCAATTTACAGAAATACTCATAATAAACATTGATAAACGATACAAGTGTTATTCACAGAATTAAAGATATACTTCTCCTTAATGCAACCGCTGTGTCAGATTTCAAAAACACTTCAAGCAAACCATGCAATAATCTGAGTACGGCGCTCAGAAGACAAATCAAGCCAGACAGATATCCTCCATGTTGGAGTCAACAGAAGTCAGAAATAGCATTATAAATATTCACTTACCTTTGATGATCTTCATCAGAATGCACTCCCAGGAATCCCAGTTCCACAATAAATGTTTGTTTTGTTTGATAATGTCCATAATTTATGTCCAAATTCCTCCTTGTTGTTAGTTCAGCGTTCAGCCCAGAAATCCAACTTCATGACGCACGAGTAGACGAAAAGTCCAAAAGTTCTGTTACAGTCCGTAGAAACATGTCAAACGATCTATAGAATCAATCTTTAGGATGTTTTTAACATAAATCTTCTATAATGTTCCAACCGGAGAATTCCTTTGTCTGTAGAAAAGCAATGGAATGCAAGCTAACTTTCATGTCACCGCGCATGGTCAGCTCGTGGCTCCTGGCAGACCTCTGACTCATTCCCCTCTCATTCGCCTCCACCTCACAGTAGAAGCCTCAAACAAGGTTCTAAAGACTGTTGACATCTAGGGGCTAGATCTAGTGCCTTAGCAAGTGCAACATGACCAATATCCCACTGTATCATCAATAGGGAATGAGTTGAAAAACAACCATCCTCAGATTTCCGACCTCCTGGTTGGATTCTTTCACAGGTTTTTGCCTGCCATATGAGTTATGTTATACTCACAGACATCATTCAAACAGTTGTAGAAACTTCAGAATGTTTTCTATCCAAATCTACTATCCAAATCTATTATATGCATATTCTATGTTTTTATGGCTGTGTAACAAGTAGTTTAATTTGGGCACGCTTTTCATCCAAAATTCCCAATGCTGCCCCCTACCCTAGAGAAGTTAATCCAGCCACCGTGTCAGATTTCAAAAAGGCTTTACAGCGAAGGCAAACCATGCTATTATTTGAGGACAGCACCCCATCAAACAAACACAGACAATCATATTTCATCCCGCCAGGCGTGACACAAAACTCAGAAATAACGATATGATTCATGCCTTACCTTTGACGAGCTCCTTCTGTTGGCACTCCAATATGTCCCATTAACATCACAAATGGTCCTTTTGTTCGATTAATTCCATCGTTATAGCTCCAAAATATCCATTTATTTGGCACATTTCATCCAGAAAAGCACTGGTTCCAACTCGCGCAACATGACTACAAAATATCTAATAAATTACCTGAAATCTTTATCCAAACATTTCAAACAACTTTCCTAATCCAACTTTAGGTATTTTTAAACGTAAATAATCAATCAAATTTATTACGGGATAAACTGTGTTCAATAAAAACAAAGTGGAGCTTTCAGGTCGTTCGCCCACAACACTGCAGTAGACTCGAACCTCATTCTGAACAGCCCTACTTCTTAATTTCTCAAGGGAGAAACATCAACCAATTTCTAAAGACTGTTGACATCTAGTGGAAGCAATTGGAACTGCAAGCAAGTGCCTTAGAAATCTTGATCCACATAGAAAATTCAATGAAAAGAGAGTGACCTCAAACATTTTTTTTCCTGGATGGTTTGTCCTCCGGGATTCGCCTGCCAAATACGTTCTGTTATTCATTATTCAAACTGTTTTAGAAACTTCAGATTGTTTTCTATCCAAATATACTAATAATATGCATATCCTAGCTTCTGGGCCTGAGTAGCAGGCAGTTTACTTTGGGCACGCTTTTCATCCGGACGTGAAAATACCGCCCCCTAGCCTAAAGAGGTTAAAGTAGAAGCTGTTTTTCATGTCTCTCAGTCCACCAATCATGGCCCTGAACCTGATCAAACACCTCTGGAGAGACCTGAAAATAGCTGAGCAGCAACACTCCACATCCAACCTGGCATAACTTGAAAGGATGAAATGCAGAGAAGAATCTGAGAATTTTCTAAAATAAAATAAAATCAAGTTTTATTCGTCACGTTTCGTAAACAACAAGTGTAGTAGACAAACAATGAAATGCTTAGTTACAGGTCGTTCCCAACAAGGAAGAGAGAAAGAAAATAGAGAAATAATAGAAAAGCAAAACATGTCATAAAAAAGTAATAATAAATACACTATGAGTAACAACAACATGGTACCTGTACAATCAATGATAACATGGCTATATACACAGAGTACCAGTACTGAGTCAATGATAACATGGCTGTATACACAGAGTACCAGTACTGAGTCAATGATAACATGGCTGTATACACGGAGTACCAGTACTGAGTCAATGATAACATGGTACTATACACAGAGTACCAATACTGAATCAATGCTAACATGGCTGTATACACGGAGTACCAGTACTGAGTCAATGATAACATGGCTATATACACATAGTACCAGTACTGAATCAATGATAAATGGTAACATGGCTGTACCAGTACTGAGTCAATGATAACATGGCTATATACACATAGTTATGAATCAATTATAGGCATTATAGGCGAGGGTGACCTTGAATTAATGATCTGTGCTGGTGTGGGCTGCTGCAAGGCTTTCAATACAGAGCCTCAGCCGACCCTGTCTGTCTGCCTCATTACCTGCCTCCCTACCGCCCTCCCTCCCACCCTGCCTCCCTCCCTACTTCCCTGTCATTCTCTCTCTCCTTCCCTGCCTGCCTACCTTGTTGCCTTAGACTTACTGTTCAGTGTTGTAGTACTAGTGTTTAAGCCGAAGGAGCTATTAATTATTTTTTTTTTTAAATAATGTCATAATTTCTTCAATCAATGTTTGTACCTACAGATGTAGCCTATTGGAAAGCCTGTCGTTATAGAATATGCGTAAAATGCATCCTCCAACTACAACGTCTGCCTGTGCCTGTGTTTTTAAAATATTTAATACTGTCAAACACCAAGTTAGGCATATCTCACTTCACAATCATCGTCACTGTCAATTGTGAAATGATCATTCTTGATGTTTTACTGGTGAAATGTCCAAACTGCATCTGCATATGCCAATGATTTGATTGATGTCACTCAGATGAGAATATGCGTGTAGATCTTTTCTGTTCTTGTTAGGTCCGATTTGGCTCAAAGTGAAGTCAGAAAGAAGAGCTCGCTGCCCAGCGTGTTGCTAATACGTTCCCTCATTTCTTTGGGGGGTCCAGCGTGTTGCTAATACGTTCCCTCATTTTTTGGGGAGGCCAGCATGTTGCTAATACGTTCCCTCATTTTTTTGGGGGGGGGGGCCAGCTTGTTGCTGCACTCGACGATTTGGTTCTGGTTTTGGGGAGATCGACTGTATACAGTGTACAGTTTGTGTAGATTTGAAAGTGGAACCTCCAGTTCCAGTCTATGGGGATTCCTAAACTTTTTCCCTGTCTTTAAAACTGCTAAATGTTATTTGACATGAAAAGATGTTTTGAAGAATTGCAGGAAATAAGCTTTTAAAACTTAAAAATTCTGTTCATGACAGAAACGGTTCCTCTTGTTGGCGGAGAGAATTTTTAAGTTTTAAAAGCTTATTTCCTGCAATTCTTCAAAACATCTTTTCATGTCAAATAACATTTAGCAGTTTTAAAGACATTTTTCTGTGCGCAATTCTATACATTTTGCCATGTCTAATGTGTACTCATGTGATTTTTTTGAGTGACAAAAAAATTCCAACATTATCAATGGGCTAAAAAATGTTTTTGTTTTTATAAAAAAAGGTAGCTGACATGGGCTAGTTGATCTGGACATTTCTGACAAGTTATAAACATCTCTCTAAGGTCTGTAATGACGGACATGACAAGAGGAACTGATGATGCACTAGCCGATTTAGTAATGTCACCTTGTACATTCTACTATAACAACTTTAAAGAATAGGTTGAAAGCTGGACTGACTTCCTTAACCACTGTGAGTTCCTTGACTTTTTCCATATTTTGTTACGTTACAGCCTTATTCTAAAATGGATTAAATAAAACATGTTCCTCATCAAACTACACACAATACCCCATAATGACATCACAATACCCCATAATGACATCACAATACCCCATAATGACATCACAATACCCCATAATGACATCACAATACCCCATAATGACATCACAATACCCCATAAAGACATCACAATACCCCATAATGACATCACAATACCCCATAATGACATCACAATACCCCATAATGACATCACAATACCCCATAATGACATCACAATACCCCATAATGACATCACAATACCCCATAAAGACAAAGTGAAAACATTTTTTTTGTAACATTTTTGCATATGTATTAAAAATTAAAAACAGAAATACCTTATTTACATAAGTATTCAGACCCTTTGCTATGAGACTCGAAATTGAGCTCAGGTGCATCCTGTTTCCGTTGATCATCCTCGAGATATTTATACAACTTGATTGGAGTCCACCTGTGGTAAATTAAATTGATTGGACATGATGAAAGCACACACCTGTCTATATAAGGTCCCACAGTTGACAATGCATGTCAGAGCAAAAACCAAGCAATGAGGTCAAAGGAATTGTCCGTAGAGCTCCGAGATAGGATTGTGTCGAGGCACAGATCTTGGGAAGGGTACCAAAACATTTCTGCAGAATTGAAGGTCCCCATGAACACAGTGGCCTCCATCATTCTTTGGAACTACCAAGTCTCTTCGAAGAGCTGGCTGTCCGACCAAACTGAGCAATCAGGGGAGAAGGGCCTTGGTCAGGCAGGTGACCAAGAACCCGATGGTCTCTCTGACAGAGCTCTAGAATTCCTCTGTGGAGATGGGAGAGCCTTCCAGAAGTACAACTATCTCTATCGTTATGGTCTTTATGGTAGAGTCGCCACACAGAAGCCACTCCTCAGTAAAAGGCACATGACGACCCCTCTTGGAGTTTGCCAAAAGGCACCTAAAGACTCTCAGAACATGAGAAACAAGATTCTCTGGTCTGATGAAACCAAGATTGAACTCTTTATCCTGAATGCCAAGCGTCACATCTGGAGGAAACATGGCACCATCCCTACGGTGAAGCATGGTGGTGGCAGCATCATACTGTGGTGATGTTTTTCCACAGCAGGGACTGGTAGACTAGTCAGGATCGAGGCACAGATGAACGGAGCAAAGTACAGAGAGTTCCTTGATGAAAACCTGCTCCAGAGTGCTCAGAAAATAAGACTGGGCCGAAGGTTCACCTTCCAACAGGACAACAATCCTAAGCTCACAGCCAAGACAACGCAGGAGTGGCTTCGGGACAAGTCTCTGAATATCCTTGAGTGGCCCAGCCAGAGCCCAGACTTGAACCTGATCAAACACCTCTGGAGAGACCTGAAAATAGCTGTGCAGAAACACTCCACATCCAACCTGACATAACTTGAAAGGATCTGCAGAGAAGAATGGGAGAAACTCCCCAAATACAGGTGTGCCAAGCTTGTAGCGTCATGCCCAAGAAGCCTCTAGGCTGTAATCACTTCCAAAGGTGCTTCCACAAAGTACTGAGTAAAGGGTCTGAATACTTATATAAATGTAATATTTCCGTTTTTAAATTTGTATAAATTAGCAATAATAAAAATAAAAAAACAGTTCTTGCTTTGTCATTATGGGGTATTTTGTGTAGATTAAAAAAAGGAAGAAAAGTTTGGTTTAGACCAATGGGATGGCAGCTAGCGACCCCTTTTCGTTTGCCCGCCGACCAATTACAAAACTTAAACAATAAAATGTTTCACAATAGCCTCTGCCTTTTCGTCGGGAAACTCGTTAAAGATGAAAGATAGACAAAATGTAGCTCACTGGTCCGCATTCGAGATAAACTATCATCGTAGTTTAGTTTCTAAGGCTAGCAGATGTATCTATTAATATCTATTATTATTGAGACATTACCTTTTATCTCAATTCTGTGCTCGCAAATATATTTTTTTGCGCATCTCAGGAATAGAGTCCATACCAAATGTTTACCCCCCCCCCTTGATGATGTGCAGCTCAAGTAGATTATAGTGAATAAATGCATAATACAGTAGAGCACAGCGCAGGTGGCTTTCAGGTAGGACACATTCATGTCGTCACACAGCTTTTCAAGAGTTTTCAAGAGCATTTTGTCAGTGATACGTTGTGCCTGTTTTGTACGCTCTTGATTGCTTGTGTTGGATAATTTTGACCCACTATGACTTACTGTGTATAAACGCCATTCATTTAAACGTTTCAAACCCTTGAGACGTGTAGACTGACAGGTGTGTGACACGTTTCGCAGCCCATCTTACCTTCTTTACAATCTATCATGTTTGTTCCTTATTAACATACTGTTTGTCCATAATATCAGTGGATGGTAGCAGGCCTTTGGGGGCCGTGGTGGTGGCACCAGCTGCTGGGAGAGGAGCTGTCCTGTCATCTGAGGGAGCCGAGATAACTGAGGTGGTGGTGCGATTGTCTATGTCAACTGAGGTGGTGGGATTGTCTATGTCAGCTGAGGTGGTGGGATTTGGAGCTGAGGTGGTTGGATTGAGAGCTGAGGTGGTGGGATTGGGAGCTGAGGTGGTGGGATTGAGAGCTGAGGTGGTGGGATTGAGAGCTGAGGTGGTGGGATTGAGAGCTGAGGTGGTGGGATTGAGAGCTGAGGTGGTGGGATTGAGAGCTGAGGTGGTGGGATTGAGAGCTGAGGTGGTGGGATTGGGAGCTGAGGTGGTGGGATTGGGAGCTGAGGTGGTCGGATTGAGAGCTGAGGTGGTGGGAGTGGTGGGATTGGGAGCTGAGGTGGTGGGATTGAGAGCTGAGGTGGTGGGATTGAGAGCTGAGGTGGTGGGATTGGGAGCTGAGGTGGTCGGATTGGGAGCTGAGGTGGTCGGATTGAGAGCTGAGGTGGTGGGAGTGGTGGGATTGGGAGCTGAGGTGGTGGGATTGGGAGCTGAGGTGGTCGGATTGAGAGCTGAGGTGGTCGGATTGAGAGCTGAGGTGGTGGGATTGGGAGCTGAGGTGGTGGGATTGGGAGCTGAGGTGGTGGGATTGGGAGCTGAGGTGGTGGGATTGGGAGCTGAGGTGGTGGGATTGGGAGCTGAGGTGGTGGGATTGGGAGCTGAGGTGGTGGGATTGAGAGCTGAGGTGGTCGGATTGAGAGCTGAGGTGGTGGGATTGGGAGCTGAGGTGGTGGGATTGGGAGCTGAGGTGGTTTGATTGAGAGCTGAGGTGGTGGGATTGGGAGCTGAGGTGGTGGGAGTGGTGGGATTGGGAGCTGAGGTGGTGGGATTGGGAGCTGAGGTGGTGGGATTGGGAGCTGAGGTGGTGGGATTGGGAGCTGAGGTGGTGGGATTGGGAGCTGAGGTGGTGGGATTGGGAGCTGAGGTGGTGGGATTGAGAGCTGAGGTGGTGGGATTGGGAGCTGAGGTGGTGGGATTTGGAGCTGAGGTGGTGGGATTGAGAGCTGAGGTGGTGGGATTGAGCGCTGAGGTGGTGGGATTGAGAGCTGAGGTGGTGGGATTGACAGCTGAGGTGGTGGGATTGAGAGCTGAGGTGGTGGGATTGTCTATGTCAGCTGTGCCTCTGCTAAATGTGCTGCAAAGGGTGGTAATGAAGACGCAAATCTAAGGATTGTTTTTCAATGTTTTGATTGGCCAAAATGGTCAAGCCTCATTTTCTTCCCCACAAGAGAGAAAAACAGGGAATAAACCATCATCTACCTCTAGTCTGATAGAAACCTCCATGTACCTCTAGTCTGATAGAAACCTCCATGTACCTCTAGTCTGATATACAGAAACCACCTGCATCTATCTACCTCTCGTCTAATATACATATTTGTTTGGTTTGTCATTCTGTAGTTTTTCATGGAATTGTTGTGGTATTAAATAAAATGAACACATTTTCCAGAAATAGATTTACCAGCTCAGTGTATTCTCAATGTGATGCCGTTGTTGTGTTTGTGAGCAGCATGGCCACAGTGAGTCCAAAATGTTCCGAAAGAAAATTGGGACAAATATCCGGTTAGGATTCCTGTCCCTGTTATCCCTCTCTCTCTCTCCTTCTGTTCTCTCTCTCTCTCTCTCTCTCTCTCTCTCTCTCTCTCTCTCTCTCTCTCTCTCTCTCTCCTTCTCTCTCCCTCTCTCTCTCTCTCTCCTTCTCTCTATTACTCTCTCTCTCTCTCCCCTTCTCTCTCCCCTTCTCTCTCTGTCTCTCTCTCTCTCTCTCTCTCTCTCTCTGTCTCTCTCTCTCTCTCTCCCCTTCTCTCTCTCTCTCCCCTTCTCTCTCTCTCTCTCTATCTCTCTCTCTCTCCCCTCTCTCTCTCTCTCTCTCCCTTCTCTCTCTCTGTCTCTATCTCTCTCTCTCTCTCCCCCTTCTCTCTCTCCCCTTCTCTCTCTCCCCTTCTCTCTCTCTCTCTCTCTCTGCGTGCTACATCCTCCTCCAGCCCTGGCCACCTGTCCTCATCACCACCACCCTCTTGTACTCAGATGTTAACCAGTGTTTTCTCTGGACTATTTTTAGATTAGTATAATATTATCCACTAGATTATTTCCCCAAATCCACACCCCCCCCACCCATATTTTTTAGATTAGTATAATATTATCCACTAGATTATTTCCCCAAATCCATACCCCCCCCCCAATTATTAAAGCCAAATTGCTATTAGGCGGGCTGCAACAGAACTAGGCCGAGCGCTGGCTCTTGTATCTCCACCACTGGTGCACAGTTTCAGCCACAATACTAATGCATGTTGGTAAATGTGTCTTGCCGGTATGCATAGACGTGCTGTGTCTTAACATAGTGGGTGAGAGACTGCTGATAGGGATCATTAAGACCTGAGACCAAATGTTCTAAATAAATCCTGTGTCTTTATTAGCAACATAGAACTCAGTGGTGTCACAGTTCTGTTCTGCTCTGTTCTGTTCTGCTCTGCTCTGTTCTGTTCTGCTCTGTTCTATTCTGTTCTGCTCTGTTCTGCTCTGTTCTGCTCTGTTCTGCTCTGTTCTATTCTGTTCTGCTCTGTTCTATTCTGTTCTGCTCTGTTCTATTCTGTTCTGCTCTGTTCTATTCTGTTCTGCTCTGTTCTATTCTGTTCTGCTCTGTTCTATTCTGTTCTGCTCTGTTCTGCTCTGTTCTGTTCTGTTCTGTTCTGCTCTGTTCTATTCTGTTCTGCTCTGTTCTGCTCTGTTCTGCTCTGTTCTGTTCTGCTCTGTTCTATTCTGTTCTGCTCTGTTCTGCTCTGTTCTGTTCTGCTCTGTTCTGCTCTGTTCTGTTCTGCTCTGTTCTGCTCTGTTCTGTTCTGCTCTGTTCTATTCTGCTCTGTTCTGCTCTGTTCTGTTCTGCTCTGTTCTGTTCTGCTCTGTTCTGCTCTGTTCTGTTCTGCTCTGTTCTGCTCTGTTCTGTTCTGCTCTGTTCTGTTCTGCTCTGTTCTGTTCTGCTCTGTTCTGTTATGTTCTGCTCTGTCCTGCTCTGTTCTGTTCTGTTCTGCTCTGTTCTGTTCTGCTCTGTTCTGCTCTGTTCTGTTCTGCTCTGTTCTGCTCTGTTCTGTTATGTTCTGCTCTGTCCTGCTCTGTTCTGTTCTGTTCTGCTCTGTTCTGTTCTGCTCTGTTCTGCTCTGTTCTGTTCTGCTCTGTTCTGTGTCTGTTCTGCTCTGTTCTGCTCTGCTCTGTTCTGTGTATGTTCTGCTCTGTTCTGTCCTGCTCTGTTTTGTTCTGCTCTGTTCTGTTCTGCTCTGTTCTGTTCTGCTCTGCTCTGTTCTGCTCTGTTCTGTTCTGTTCTGTTCTGTTCTGTGTCTGTTCTGCTCTGCTCTGTTCTGTTCTGCTCTGCTCCCTTTCTGTCCTGCTCTGCTCTGTTCTGCTCTGCTCTGTTCTGTTCTGTTCTGTTATTCTCTGTTCTTCTCTGCTCTGTTCTGCTCTGTTCTGCTCTGTTCTGTTCTGTTCTGCTCTGTTCTGTTCTGTTCTGCTCTGTTCTGTTCTGCTCTGTTCTGCTCTGCTCTGTTCTGTTCTGCTCTGTTCTGCTCTGTCCTGCTCTGTTCTGCTCTGTTCTGCTCTGTTCTGCTCTGTTCTGTTCTGCTCTGTTCTGCTCTGTTCTGTTCTGCTCTGTTCTGCTCTGTCCTGCTCTGTTCTGTTCTGCTCTGTTCTGTTCTGCTCTGCTCTGCTCTGCTCTGTTCTGTGTCTATTCTGCTCTGTTCTGTGTCTGTTCTGTTCTGCTCTGTTCTGTTCTGCTCTGTTCTGCTCTGTTCTGTTCTGTTCTGTTCTGCTCTGTTCTGTGTCTGTTCTGTTCTCTGTTCTGCTCTGTTCTGTTCTGTCTGTTCTGCTCTGCTCTGTTCTGTTCTGTTATTCTCTGTTATGTTCTGCTCTGTTCTGTTCTGCTCTGCTCTGTTCTGTTCTGCTCTGTTCTGTTCTGTTCTGCTCTGTTCTGTTATTCTGTTCTGCTCTGCTCTGTTCTGTTCTGCTCTGTTCTATTCTGCTCTGTTATGTTCTGTTCTGTTCTGCTCTGTCCTTCTGTTCTGTTCTGTTCTGCTCTGCTCTGTTCTGTTCTGTTCTGTTCTGCTCTGCTCTGTTCTGTCCTGCTCTGTTCTTCTGTTCTGCTCTGTTCTGTTCTGCTCTGTTCTGCTCCTGCTCTGTTCTGTTCTGCTCTGTTCTGCTCTGTTCTGTTCTGCTCTGCTCTGTTCTGCTGTTCTGCTCTGTTCTGTTCTGCTCTGTTCTGCTCTGTTCTGCTCTTCTGCTGTTATGTTCTGCTCTTCTGTCCTGCTCTGTTCTGCTCTGTTCTGTTCTGCTCTGTTCTGCTCTGTTCTGTTCTGCTCTGTTCTGCTCTGTTCTGCTCTGTTCTGTTCTGCTCTGTTCTGTTCTGCTCTGTTCTGTCTGCTCTGTTCTGTTCTGCTCTGTTCTGTTCTGCTCTGTTCTGTTCTGTTCTGTTCTGCTCTGTCCTGTTCTGTTCTGTTCTGTTCTGTTCTGCTCTGCTCTGTTCTGTTCTGCTCTGTTCTGCTCTGCTCTGTTCTGCTCTGCTGTTCTGTTCTGTTCTGCTCTGTCTCTGCTCTGTTCTTCTGTTCTGCTCTGTTCTGTTCTGTCCTGTTCTCTGTTCTGCTCTGTTCTGTTCTGCTCTGTTCTGCTCTGTTCTGTTCTGCTCTGTTCTGCTCTGTTCTGCTCTGTTCTGCTCTGTTCTGCTCTGTTCTGTTCTG
This sequence comes from Oncorhynchus nerka, assembly GCF_034236695.1. NCBI lineage: Eukaryota > Metazoa > Chordata > Actinopteri > Salmoniformes > Salmonidae > Oncorhynchus > Oncorhynchus nerka. The sequence goes on from NW_027040175.1 coordinate 29,411, forward strand.
CTCTGTTCTGCTCTGTTCTGTTCTGCTCTGTTCTGCTCTGTTCTGTTCTGCTCTGTTCTGCTCTGCTCTGCTCTGCTCTGTTCTGTGTCTATTCTGCTCTGTTCTGTGTCTGTTCTGTTCTGCTCTGTTCTGTTCTGCTCTGTTCTGCTCTGTTCTGTTCTGTTCTGTTCTGCTCTGTTCTGTGTCTGTTCTGTTCTGCTCTGTTCTGTTCTGTGTCTGTTCTGCTCTGCTCTGTTCTGTTCTGTTATTCTCTGTTATGTTCTGCTCTGTTCTGTTCTGCTCTGCTCTGTTCTGTTCAGCTCTGCTCTGTTCTGCTCTATTCTGTTCTGCTCTGCTCTGTTCTGTTCTGCTCTGTTCTATTCTGCTCTGTTATGTTCTGTTCTGTTCTGCTCTGTCCTGCTCTGTTCTGTTCTGTTCTGCTCTGCTCTGTTCTGTTCTGTTCTGTTCTGCTCTGCTCTGTTCTGTCCTGCTCTGTTCTGTTCTGCTCTGTTCTGCTCTGTTCTGTCCTGCTCTGTTCTGTTCTGCTCTGTTCTGCTCTGTTCTGCTCTGCTCTGTTCTGCTCTGCTCTGTTCTGTTCTGCTCTGTTCTGCTCTGTTCTGTTCTGCTCTGTTCTGTCCTGCTCTGTTCTGCTCTGTTCTGTTCTGCTCTGTTCTGCTCTGTTCTGTTCTGCTCTGTTCTGCTCTGTTCTGCTCTGTTCTGTTCTGCTCTGTTCTGTTCTGCTCTGTTCTGCTCTGTTCTGTTCTGCTCTGTTCTGCTCTGTTCTGTTATGTTCTGCTCTGTCCTGCTCTGTTCTGTTCTGTTCTGCTCTGTTCTGTTCTGCTCTGTTCTGCTCTGCTCTGTTCTGCTCTGCTCTGTTCTGTTCTGCTCTGTTCTGCTCTGTTCTGTTCTGCTCTGTTCTGTTCTGCTCTGTTCTGTCCTGCTCTGTTCTGCTCTGTTCTGTTTCTCTGCTCTGTTCTGTTCTGCTCTGTTCTGCTCTGTTCTGCTCTGTTCTGTTCTGCTCTGTTCTGTTCTGCTCTGTTCTGCTCTGTTCTGTTCTGCTCTGTTCTGCTCTGTTCTGTTATGTTCTGCTCTGTCCTGCTCTGTTCTGTTCTGTTCTGCTCTGTTCTGTTCTGCTCTGTTCTGCTCTGTTCTGCTCTGCTCCTTCTGTTATGTTCTGCTCTGTCCTGCTCTGTTCTGTTCTGTTCTGCTCTGTTCTGTTCTGTGTATGTTGCTCTGTTCTGCTCTGTTTTGTTCTGCTCTGTTCTGTTCTGTGTTCTGTTCTTCTGCTCTGTTCTGCTCTGTTCTGTTCTGTTCTGTTCTGTTCTGTGTCTGTTCTGTTCTGTTCTGTTCTGTTCTGCTCTGTTCTGCTCTGTATGTTCTGCTCTGTTTTGTTCTGCTCTGTTCTGTTCTGCTCTGCTCTGTTCTGCTCTGTTCTGTTCTGCTCTGTTCTGTTCTGTTCTGTTCTGTTCTGTTCTGTCTGTTCTGCTCTGCTCTCTGTTCTGTTCTGCTCTGCTGCCTGTACTGTCTGTTCTGCTCTGCTCTGTTCTGTTCTGCTCTGTTCTGTTCTGCTCTGTTCTGCTCTGTCCTTCTGTTCTCTGCTCTGTTCTGTTCTGTTCTGCTCTGTCCTGCTCTGTTCTGTTCTGTTCTGCTCTGTTCTGTTCTGCTCTGTTCTGTTCTGTTCTGTTCTGTCTGTTCTGCTCTGTTCTGTTCTGCTCTGTTCTGTTTTGTTCTGCTCTGTTCTGTTCTGTTCTGTTCTGCTCTGTTCTGTTCTGTTCTGTTCTGTTCTGTTCTGCTCTGTTCTGCTCTGTTCTGTTCTGTTGTTCTGCTCTGTTCTGTGTCTGTTCTGCTCTGCTCTGTTCTGTTCTGTTCTATTCTGTTCTGTTATTCTCTGTTATGTTTGCTCTGTCCTGCTCTGTTCTGTTCTGTTCTGCTCTGCTCTGTTCTGTTCTGTTCTGTTCTGCTCTGCTCTGTTCTGTTCTGCTCTGTTCTGTTCTGCTCTGTTCTGTTCTGTTCTGCTCTGTCCTGCTCTGTTCTGTTCTGCTCTGTTCTGCTCTGTTCTGTTCTGCTCTGTTCTGCTCTGCTCTGTTCTGTTCTGCTCTGTTCTGCTCTGTTCTGCTCTGTTCTGCTCTGTTCTGCTCTCTGCTCTGTTCTGCTCTGTTCTGTTCTGTTCTGCTCTGTTCTGTTCTTCTGTTCTGCTCTGTTCTGTTCTGTTCTGCTCTGTTCTGTTCTGTTCTGCTCTGTTCTGTGTTCTGTTCTGCTCTTCCTGCTCTGTTCTGTTCTTCTGTTCTGCTCTGTTCTGTTCTGCTCTGTTCTGCTCTGCTCTGTTCTGCTCTGCTCTGTTCTGTTCTGCTCTGTTCTGCTCTGTTCTGTTCTGCTCTGTTCTGTTCTGTTCTGCTCTGTTCTGCTCTGTTCTTCTGCTCTGTTCTGCTCTGTTTCTGCTCTGTTCTTCTGTTCTGTTCTGCTCTGTTCTGCTCTGTTCTGCTCTGTTCTGTTCTGCTCTGTTCTGTTCTGCTCTGTTCTGCTCTGTTCTGTTCTGCTCTGTTCTGCTCTGTTCTGTTATGTTCTGCTCTGTCCTGCTCTGTTCTGTTCTGTTCTGCTCTGTTCTGTTCTGCTCTGTTCTGCTCTGTTCTGCTCTGCTCTGTTCTGTTATGTTCTGCTCTGTCCTGCTCTGTTCTGTTCTGTTCTGTTCTGCTCTGTTCTGTTCTGCTCTGTTCTGCTCTGTTCTGTGTATGTTCTGCTCTGTTTTGTTCTGCTCTGTTCTGTTCTGCTCTGCTCTGTTCTGCTCTGTTCTGTGTCTGTTCTGTTCTGTTCTGTTCTGTGTCTGTTCTGCTCTGCTCTGTTCTGTTCTGCTCTGCTCCCTTACTGTCCTGCTCTGCTCTGTTCTGTTCTGCTCTGTTCTGTTCTGCTCTGTTCTGCTCTGTTCTGCTCTGCTCTGTTCTGTTATGTTCTGCTCTGTCCTGCTCTGTTCTGTTCTGTTCTGCTCTGTTCTGTTCTGCTCTGTTCTGCTCTGTTCTGTGTATGTTCTGCTCTGTTCTGTTCTGCTCTGTTTTGTTCTGCTCTGTTCTGTTCTGCTCTGCTCTGTTCTGCTCTGTTCTGTGTCTGTTCTGTTCTGTTCTGTGTCTGTTCTGCTCTGCTCTGTTCTGTTCTGCTCTGCTCCCTTACTGTCCTGCTCTGCTCTGTTCTGCTCTGCTCTGTTCTGTTCTGTTCTGTTATTCTCTGTTCTTCTCTGCTCTGTTCTGCTCTGTTCTGCTCTGTTCTGTTCTGTTCTGCTCTGTTCTGTTCTGCTCTGTTCTGCTCTGCTCTGTTCTGTTCTGCTCTGTTCTGCTCTGTCCTGCTCTGTTCTGCTCTGTTCTGTTCTGCTCTGTTCTGCTCTGTTCTGTTCTGTTCTGCTCTGTTCTGTTCTGTTCTGCTCTGTTCTGTTCTGCTCTGTTCTGCTCTGTCCTGCTCTGTTCTGTTCTGCTCTGTTCTGTTCTGCTCTGTTCTGCTCTGTTCTGCTCTGCTCTGTTCTGTTCTGTGTCTATTCTGCTCTGTTCTACTCTGCTCTGTTCTGTGTCTGTTCTGTTCTGCTCTGTTCTGTTCTGCTCTGTTCTGCTCTGTTCTGTTCTGTTCTGTTCTGCTCTGTTCTGTGTCTGTTCTGTTCTGCTCTGTTCTGTTCTGTTCTGTGTCTGTTCTGCTCTGTTCTGTTCTGTTATTCTCTGTTATGTTCTGCTCTGTTCTGTTCTGCTCTGTTCTGCTCTGCTCTGTTCTGTTCTGTTCAGCTCTGTTCTGTTCTGCTCTGCTCTGTTCTGCTCTGCTCTGTGTCTGTTCTGTTCTGCTCTGTTCTGTTCTGTGTCTGTTCTGCTCTGTTCTGCTCTGTTCTGTTCTGTTCTGTTCTGCTCTGTTCTGTTCTGCTCTGTCCTGTTCTGTTCTGCTCTGTTCTGCTCTGTTCTGCTCTGTTCTGTTCTGTTCTGCTCTGTCCTGCTCTGTTCTGTTCTGCTCTGTTCTGCTCTGTTCTGTTCTGTTCTGTTCTGCTCTGCTCTGTGTATGTTCTGTTCTGCTCTGTTCTGTTCTGTGTCTGTTCTGCTCTGTTCTGCTCTGTTCTGTTCTGCTCTGTTCTGCTCTGCTCTGTTCTGTTCTGCTCTGTTCTGCTCTGCTCTGTTCTGTGTCTGTTCTGTTCTGTTCTGTTCTGTTCTGTTCTGCTCTGTTCTGTTCTGCTCTGTTCTGTTCTGCTCTGTTCTGTTCTGTTCTGTTCTGTGTCTGTTCTGTTCTGTGTCTGTTCTGTTCTGTTCTGTTCTGTTCTGTTCTGTGTCTGTTCTGCTCTGCTCTGCTCTGCTCTGTTCTGTTCTTCTCTGTTCTGTTCTGCTCTGCTCTGTTCTGCTCTGTTCTGTTCTGCTCTGTTCTGTTCTGTTCTGCTCTGTTCTGTTCTGTTCTGTTATTCTCTGCTCTGTTCTGCTCTGTTCTGTTCTGCTCTGTTCTGCTCTGCTCTGTTCTGTTCTGCTCTGTTCTGCTCTGTTCTGCTCTGTTCTGCTCTGTTCTGTTCTGTTCTGCTCTGCTCTGTTCTGCTCTCTCTGTTCTGCTCTGCTCTGTGTCTGTTCTGTTCTGTTCTGTGTCTGTTCTGCTCTGTTCTGCTCTGTTCTGTTCTGTTCTGCTCTGTTCTGCTCTGTTCTGTTCTGTTCTGCTCTGTCCTGCTCTGTTCTGTTCTGTTCTGCTCTGTTCTGCTCTGTTCTGTTCTGTTCTGTTCTGCTCTGTCCTGCTCTGTTCTGTTCTGCTCTGTTCTGCTCTGTTCTGTTCTGTTCTGTTCTGCTCTGCTCTGTGTATGTTCTGTTCTGCTCTTTTCTGTTCTGTGTCTGTTCTGCTCTGTTCTGCTCTGTTCTGTTCTGCTCTGTTCTGCTCTGTTCTGCTCTGTTTTGTTCTGTTCTGTGTCTGTTCTGCTCTGTTCTGCTCTGCTCTGTTCTGTGTCTGTTCTGCTCTGTTCTGCTCTGCTCTGCTCTGTGTCTGTTCTGTTCTGCTCTGTTCTGTTCTGTGTCTGTTCTGTTCTGTGTCTGTTCTGTTCTGTGTCTGTTCTGTTCTGCTCTGTTCTGTTCTGTTCTGCTCTGTCCTGCTCTGTTCTGTTCTGTTCTGCTCTGTTCTGCTCTGTTCTGTTCTGTTCTGCTCTGTCCTGCTCTGTTCTGTTCTGCTCTGTTCTGCTCTGTTCTGTTCTGTTCTGTTCTGCTCTGCTCTGTGTATGTTCTGTTCTGCTCTGTTCTGTTCTGTGTCTGTTCTGCTCTGTTCTGCTCTGTTCTGTGTCTGTTCTGCTCTGTTCTGCTCTGTTCTGCTCTGTTCTGCTCTGTTTTGTTCTGTTCTGTGTCTGTTCTGCTCTGTTCTGGTCTGCTCTGTTCTGTGTCTGTTCTGCTCTGTTCTGCTCTGCTCTGTGTCTGTTCTGTTCTGCTCTGTTCTGTTCTGTGTCTGTTCTGTTCTGTGTCTGTTCTGTTCTGTGTCTGTTCTGTTCTGCTCTGTTCTGTTCTGTTCTGCTCTGTCCTGCTCTGTTCTGTTCTGTTCTGTTCTGTTCTGCTCTGTCCTGCTCTGTTCTGCTCTGTCCTGCTCTGTTCTGTTCTGCTCTGTTCTGCTCTGTTCTGTTCTGTTCTGTTCTGCTCTGCTCTGTGTATGTTCTGTTCTGCTCTGTTCTGTTCTGTGTCTGTTCTGCTCTGTTCTGCTCTGTTCTGTTCTGTTCTGTTCTGCTCTGTTCTGTGTCTGTTCTGCTCTGTTCTGTTCTGTTCTGCTCTGCTCTGTTCTGCTCTGTTCTGTTCTGTTCTGTTCTGCTCTGTTCTGCTCTGTTCTGCTCTGTCCTGCTCTGTTCTGTTCTGTGTCTGTTCTGCTCTGTTCTGCTCTGTTCTGTTCTGCTCTGTTCTGCTCTGTTCTGCTCTGTTTTGTTCTGTTCTGCTCTGTTCTGCTCTGTTTTGTTCTGTTCTGTGTCTGTTCTGCTCTGTTCTGCTCTGCTCTGTTCTGTGTCTGTTCTGCTCTGTTCTGCTCTGCTCTGTGTCTGTTCTGTTCTGCTCTGTTCTGTTCTGTGTCTGTTCTGTTCTGTGTCTGTTCTGTTCTGTGTCTGTTCTGTTCTGCTCTGTTCTGTTCTGTTCTGCTCTGTCCTGCTCTGTTCTGTTCTGTTCTGTTCTGCTCTGTTCTGCTCTGTTCTGTTCTGTTCTGCTCTGTCCTGCTCTGTTCTGTTCTGCTCTGTTCTGTTCTGTTCTGTTCTGCTCTGCTCTGCTCTGTGTATGTTCTGTTCTGCTCTGTTCTGTTCTGTGTCTGTTCTGCTCTGTTCTGCTCTGTTCTGTTCTGTGTCTGTTCTGCTCTGTTCTGCTCTGTTCTGTTCTGCTCTGTTCTGCTCTGTTCTGCTCTGTTTTGTTCTGTTCTGTGTCTGTTCTGCTCTGTTCTGCTCTGCTCTGTTCTGTGTCTGTTCTGCTCTGTTCTGCTCTGCTCTGCTCTGTGTCTGTTCTGTTCTGCTCTGTTCTGTTCTGTGTCTGTTCTGTTCTGTGTCTGTTCTGTTCTGTGTCTGTTCTGTTCTGCTCTGTTCTGTTCTGTTCTGCTCTGTCCTGCTCTGTTCTGTTCTGTTCTGTTCTGCTCTGTTCTGCTCTGTTCTGTTCTGTTCTGCTCTGTCCTGCTCTGTTCTGTTCTGCTCTGTTCTGCTCTGTTCTGTTCTGTTCTGTTCTGCTCTGCTCTGTGTATGTTCTGTTCTGCTCTGTTCTGTTCTGTGTCTGTTCTGCTCTGTTCTGCTCTGTTCTGTTCTGTTCTGTTCTGCTCTGTTCTGTGTCTGTTCTGCTCTGTTCTGTTCTGTTCTGCTCTGTTCTGTTCTGCTCTGTTCTGCTCTGTTCTGTTCTGTTCTGTTCTGCTCTGTTCTGCTCTGTTCTGCTCTGTCCTGCTCTGTTCTGCTCTGTTCTGTTCTGCTCTGTTCTGTTCTGCTCTGTTCTGTTCTGTTCTGTTATTCTCTGTTCTTCATTGCTCTGTTCTGCTCTGTTCTGCTCTGTTCTGCTCTGTTTTGTTCTGCTCTGTTCTGCTCTGTTCTGTTCTGTTCTGCTCTGTCCTGCTCTGTTCTGTTCTGTTCTGTTCTGTTCTGCTCTGTTCTGCTCTGCTCTGTTCTGTTCTGCTCTGTTCTGCTCTGTTCTGTTCTGTTCTGCTCTGCTCTGTGTATGTTCTGTTCTGCTCCGTTCTGTTCTGTGTCTGTTCTGCTCTGTTCTGCTCTGTTCTGTTCTGCTCTGTTCTGCTCTGTTCTGCTCTGCTCTGTTCTGTTCTGTGTCTGTTCTGCTCTGTTCTGCTCTGCTCTGTTCTGTGTCTGTTCTGTTCTGCTCTGTTCTGCTCTGTTCTGCTCTGTTCTGTTCTGCTCTGTTCTGCTCTGTTCTGTGTCTGTTCTTTTCTGCTCTGTTCTGTTCTGTTCTGCTCTGTTCTGTTCTGCTCTGTTCTGCTCTGTTCTGTTCTGTTCTGCTCTGTTCTGCTCTGTCCTGCTCTGTTCTGCTCTGTTCTGTTCTGCTCTGTTCTGCTCTGTTCTGTTCTGTTCTGTTCTGTTCTGCTCTGTTCTGCTCTGTCCTACTCTGTTCTGTTCTGCTCTGCTCTGTTCTTCTCTGCTCTGTTCTGCTCTGTTCTGCTCTGTTCTGTTCTGTTCTGCTCTGTTCTGTTCTGTTCTGCTCTGTTCTGTTCTGCTCTGTTCTGTTCTGCTCTGTTCTGCTCTGTTCTGTTCTGCTCTGTTCTGCTCTGTTCTGTTCTGTTCTGTTCTGTTCTGCTCTGCTCTGTGTATGTTCTGTTCTGCTCTGTTCTGTTCTGCTCTGTTCTGCTCTGTTCTGCTCTGCTCTGTTCTGTTCTGTGTCTGTTCTGCTCTGTTCTGTGTCTGTTCTGTTCTGCTCTGTTCTGTTCTGTTCTGCTCTGTTCTGTTCTGTTCTGCTCTGTTCTGCTCTGTTCTGTTCTGCTCTGTTCTGCTCTGTCCTGCTCTGTTCTGCTCTGTTCTGTTCTGCTCTGTTCTGCTCTGTTCTGTTCTGTTCTGCTCTGTTCTGTTCTGCTCTGTTCTGCTCTGTCCTACTCTGTTCTGTTCTGCTCTGTTCTGTTCTGCTCTGTTCTGCTCTGTTTTGGTCTGTTCTGTTCTGCTCTGCTCTGTTCTGTTCTGTTCTGTTATTCTCTGTTCTTCTCTGCTCTGTTCTGCTCTGTTCTGCTCTGTTCTGTTCTGTTCTGCTCTGTTCTGTTCTGCTCTGTTCTGTTCTGCTCTGTTCTGCTCTGCTCTGTTCTGTTCTGCTCTGTTCTGCTCTGTCCTGCTCTGTCCTGCTCTGTTCTGCTCTGTTCTGCTCTGTTCTGTTCTGCTCTGTTCTGCTCTGTTCTGTTCTGTTCTGTGTCTGTTCTGCTCTGTTCTGCTCTGCTCTGTTCTGCTCTGTTCTGCTCTGTCCTGCTCTGTTCTGCTCTGTTCTGTTCTGCTCTGTTCTGCTCTGTTCTGTTCTGTTCTGTTCTGTTCTGCTCTGTTCTGCTCTGTCCTACTCTGTTCTGTTCTGCTCTGCTCTGTTCTTCTCTGCTCTGTTCTGCTCTGTTCTGCTCTGTTCTGTTCTGTTCTGCTCTGTTCTGTTCTGTTCTGCTCTGTTCTGTTCTGCTCTGTTCTGTTCTGCTCTGTTCTGCTCTGTTCTGTTCTGCTCTGTTCTGCTCTGTTCTGTTCTGTTCTGTTCTGTTCTGCTCTGCTCTGTGTATGTTCTGTTCTGCTCTGTTCTGTTCTGCTCTGTTCTGCTCTGTTCTGCTCTGCTCTGTTCTGTTCTGTGTCTGTTCTGCTCTGTTCTGTGTCTGTTCTGTTCTGCTCTGTTCTGTTCTGTTCTGTTCTGTTCTGTTCTGTTCTGTGTCTGTTCTTTTCTGCTCTGTTCTGTTCTGTTCTGCTCTGTTCTGTTCTGTTCTGCTCTGTTCTGCTCTGTTCTGTTCTGCTCTGTTCTGCTCTGTCCTGCTCTGTTCTGCTCTGTTCTGTTCTGCTCTGTTCTGCTCTGTTCTGTTCTGTTCTGCTCTGTTCTGTTCTGCTCTGTTCTGCTCTGTCCTACTCTGTTCTGTTCTGCTCTGTTCTGTTCTGCTCTGTTCTGCTCTGTTTTGGTCTGTTCTGTTCTGCTCTGCTCTGTTCTGTTCTGTTCTGTTATTCTCTGTTCTTCTCTGCTCTGTTCTGCTCTGTTCTGCTCTGTTCTGTTCTGTTCTGCTCTGTTCTGTTCTGCTCTGTTCTGTTCTGCTCTGTTCTGCTCTGCTCTGTTCTGTTCTGCTCTGTTCTGCTCTGTCCTGCTCTGTCCTGCTCTGTTCTGCTCTGTTCTGCTCTGTTCTGTTCTGCTCTGTTCTGCTCTGTTCTGTTCTGTTCTGTGTCTGTTCTGCTCTGTTCTGCTCTGCTCTGTTCTGTGTCTGTTCTGTTCTGCTCTGTTCTGTTCTGTTCTGCTCTGTTCTGTTCTGCTCTGTTCTGCTCTGTTCTGCTCTGTTCTGTTCTGCTCTGTTCTGCTCTGTTTTGGTCTGTTCTGTTCTGCTCTGCTCTGTTCTGTTCTGTTCTGTTATTCTCTGTTCTTCTCTGCTCTGTTCTGCTCTGTTCTGCTCTGTTCTGTTCTGTTCTGCTCTGTTCTGTTCTGCTCTGTTCTGTTCTGCTCTGTTCTGCTCTGCTCTGTTCTGTTCTGCTCTGTTCTGCTCTGTCCTGCTCTGTCCTGCTCTGTTCTGCTCTGTTCTGCTCTGTTCTGTTCTGCTCTGTTCTGCTCTGTTCTGTTCTGTTCTGTGTCTGTTCTGCTCTGTTCTGCTCTGCTCTGTTCTGTGTCTGTTCTGTTCTGCTCTGTTCTGTTCTGTTCTGCTCTGTTCTGTTCTGCTCTGTTCTGCTCTGTTCTGCTCTGTTCTGTTCTGTTCTGTTCTGCTCTGTTCTGTGTCTGTTCTGTTCTGCTCTGTTCTGTTCTGTGTCTGTTCTGCTCTGTTCTGCTCTGTTCTGCTCTGTTCTGTTCTGTTCTGTTCTGCTCTGTTCTGTGTCTGTTCTGCTCTGCTCTGTTCTGTTCTGCTCTGTTCTGTGTCTGTTCTGTTCTGCTCTGTTCTGCTCTGTGTCTGTTCTGCTCTGTTCTGCTCTGCTCTGTTCTGTGTCTGTTCTGCTCTGTTCTGCTCTGTTCTGCTCTGTTCTGTTCTGCTCTGTTCTGTGTCTGTTCTGTTCTGCTCTTTTCTCTTCTGTGTCTGTTCTGCTCTGCTCTGTTCTGTTCTGTTCTGCTATTCTCTGTTCTGTTCTGCTCTGTTCTGCTCTGTTCTGCTCTGTTCTGTTCTGCTCTGCTCTGTTCTGCTCTGTTCTGCTCTGCTCTGCTCTGTTCTGTTCTGTTCTGTTCTGCTCTGCTCTGCTCTGTTCTGTGTCTGTTCTGTTCTGTGTCTCTTCTGTTCTGCTCTGTTCTGTTCTGTTCTGTTCTGCTCTGCTCTGTTCTGTTCTGCTCTGTTCTGTGTCTGCTCTGCTCTGTTCTGCTCTGTTCTGTTCTGTTCTGCTCTGCTCTGTTCTGCTCTGCTCTGTTCTGCTCTGTTCTGTGTCGGTTCTGTTCTGTGTCTGTTCTGTTCTCTGAGCAGAGGGAATCCACCCAATGGACACACAGCACGCTAATTAAATTGAATTTGCAGTTTTATTTGTTTTCATTTCAGTTCATTACTTTTGTTTCGTTTTATTACCCACCAGGAAATGATCTTTATTGTTTTGGGCTGTTGTAGTTTTTAACTTTATTATTCACAGTTTTAATGCCCAGAACTGTAATAAACAGAACACAATTAGACTAATTGTGTTGTTTTATTATGGTAGTTCAAATTAATTCAATGGTTTGCTCTTATAGTGTTTATTATGAATTTCACTGTGATAGTGAAGTATAGGCTGCTTCCCAATGGCAGCCTATTCCTACCTATAGGCCATGGTCAAAAGTAATGCACTATATAGGAAATAGGATGCAATCTGGTTAGTTCTACAGGGAGATGTAGCCGCCATCTGAAGATGGGTTTAACAACAGTTAGAAGTAGGGACGTGTGTAAATGATCCTTGTGCCTTAACTGGGGAGTTGAATGATCCTCATACCTTAACTGGGGAGTTGAATGATCCTCATGCCTTAACTGGGGAGTTGAATGATCCTCATACCTTAACTGGGGAGTTGAATGATCCTCATGCCTTAACTGGGGAGTTGAATGATCCTCATACCTTAACTGGGGAGTTGAATGCTCCCCATACCTTAACTGGGGAGTTGAATGATCCTCATACCTTAACTGGGGAGTTGAATGCTCCTCATACCTTAACTGGGGAGTTGAATGCTCCTCATACCTTAACTGGGGAGTTGAATGATCCTCATACCTTAACTGGGGAGTTGAATGATCCTCATACCTTAACTGGGGAGTTGAATGATCCTCATACCTTGACTGGGGAGTTGAATGATCCTCATACCTTAACTGGGGAGTTGAATGATCCTCATACCTTAACTGGGGAGTTGAATGCTCCTCATGCCTTAACTGGGGAGTTGAATGATCCTCATACCTTAACTGGGGAGTTGAATGATCCTCATACCTTAACTGGGGAGTTGATTGCTCCTCATACCTTAACTGGGGAGTTGAATGCTCCTCATGCCTTAACTGGGGAGTTGAATGATCCTCATACCTTAACTGGGGAGTTGAATGATCCTCATACCTTAACTGGGGAGTTGATTGCTCCTCATACCTTAACTGGGGAGTTGAATGCTCCTCATGCCTTAACTGGGGAGTTGAATGATCCTCATACCTTAACTGGGGAGTTGAATGCTCCTCATACCTTAACTGGGGAGTTGATTGCTCCTCATAACTTAACTGGGGAGTTGAATGCTCCTCATACCTTAACTGGGGAGTTGAATGATCCTCATACCTTAACTGGGGAGTTGAATGCTCCTCATGCCTTAACTTTGTTCCCGTAACCAATGTGAAACGAAAAACATACTTTACCAAAACTTCCAAGGAACCAAATGTGCTAGCTGGTTAGTATTTGAACGTAGGTCTGTTTAGTTCACAGGGCCTTATAGGGGGCCCCACTGTCACCTGTATGGTTGTGTTAGTGAATCATATGTTGCAGAATGTGGAATTAGAACTTGGCAGGTTCTAGAGCAGGCAGTAGCAGAATGTGGAATTATGACTTGGCAGGTTCTAGAGCAGGCAGTAGTAGAATATGGAATTAGAACTTGGCAGGTTCTAGAGCGGGAAGAAGTAGAATGTTGAATTATAACTTGACAGGTTCTAGAGCATGCAGCTGTAGAATGTGGAATTAGAACTTGGCAGGTTCCAAAGCAGTCAATAGTAGAACGCGGAATCAGAACTTGGCATGTTCTAGAGCAGGCAGCAGTAAAATGTGGAATTAGAACTTGGCAGGTTCCAAAGCAGTCAATAGTAGAATGTGGAATCATAACTTGGCATGTTCTAGAGCAGGCAGCAGTAGAACGTGGAATTAGAACTTGGCAGGTTCTAGAGCAGGCAGCGGTAGAACGTGGAATCAGAACTTGGCAGGTTCTAGAGCAGGCAGCAGTAGAACGTGGAATCAGAACTTGGCAGGTTCTCGAGCCGGTACTAGTAGAGTGTGGAATGATTACTTGGCATGCAGCAGTTCAAACCTGTCACATGCGGCAAAACCATCAGGTAGATCTTACCGTGAAATGCTTTCTTACAAGCCCTTCAGCAGCAATGCAGTTCAAGAGTTGGTCCTCACACACAGAGCCCTGTGTTAGGTTAGTTAGACTGATCACCCTGACATTTGTCACGCCGCCCGCCCTGTTCATTTTTAGCTGATGTAGCCAGTTGGAACTGCAGAGCAGAGTGACAGCCAACCCAACTGATTCGACTCCGATACAAACCAACCCAAGGATGTCTGACTAGAGAGATGGAGAGGGGGGGGGGGGAGCAGGAGAGAGGGAAGGAGAAGATGGAACAAAGAAGAGGAGTAAGTAACCTGCTTAAAGCTACATTCAGGAACCACAGAGCAGACTGACAGCAAACTGGTGTCTTTATCTGCCACAACACGACTCAGAGACAGAGCCGTCTGAGCAGAGAGAACGGAGAAAATCACGCTACAGGACTGTTTTTCTAGCACAGACTGGAATAAGTTCCGCAATTCATCCAACGGCATTGAGGAGTATACCACCTCAGTCGTCGGTTTCCTCAATAAGTGCGTCGACGACTTCGTCCCCACAGTGACCGTATGTACATATCACAACCGGAAGCTAAGGATTTCAGGCAACATCTTCATCGAGCTAAAGGCTAGAGCTGCCGCTTCCAAGGAGCAGGACAGTAATCCGGACGCTTATAAGATATCCCGCTACGCCATCAGACGAACTATCAAACAGGCAAAACATCAATACAGGATTAAGATTGAATCCTACTTCACCGGCTCTGACTCTCGTCGGATGTGGCAGGGCTTGAAAACTATTACGGACTACAAAATGAAACCCAGCCGTGAGCTGCCCAGTGACGCGAGCCTACCAGACAAGCTAAATGCCTTTTATGCTTGTTTCGAGGCAAGCAACACTGAAGCATTTATTAGAGCACCAGCTGGTCCGGACCACTGTGTGATAACGCTCTCGGTAGCCGATGTGAGCAAGACCGTTAAACAGGTCAACATTCACAAAGCCGCGGGGCCAGACGGATTACCAGGACGTGTATACACAAAGCATGCGCAGACCAACTGGCAAGTGTCTTCACTGACTTTTTCAACGTCTCCCTGACCAAGTCTATAATACCTACATGTTTCAAGCAGACCTCCATAGTCCATGTGTCCAAGAAAGGGAAGGAAACCTGTCACTCACGTCGGTAGCCATGAAGTGCTTTGAAAGGTTGGCCATTGCTCACATACCCAGCATCATCCCGGATACCCTAGACCCACTCCAATTTGCAGACCGCCCCAAAAGATCCACAGATGACGCAATTTCAATCGCACTCCACACTGCCCTTTCCCACATGGACAAAAGTTACACCTACGTGAGAATACTATTCATTGACTACAGCTCAGCGTTCAACACCATAGCGTCCTCAAAGCTCATCTCTACGTTAAGGACCCTGGGACTAAACACCTCCCTCTGCAACTGGATCCTGGACTTCCTGACGGGCCGCCCCCAGGTGGTAAGGGTAGGCAACAACACATCTGCCACGGTGATCCTCAACACTGGGGCCCCTCAGGGGTGCGTGTTTAGGACCCTCCTGTACTCCCTGTTCACCCACAACTGCGTGGCCAAACACGACTTCAACACCATCATAAAGTTTGCTGACAGCACAACAGTGGTAGGCCTGATTACCAACAAAGATGAGACAGCCTATAGGGAGGAGGTCAGAGACCTGGCAGTATGGTGCCAGGACAACAACCTCTCCCTCAATATGCAAGACAAAAGAGATGATCGTGGACTACAGGAAATAGTGGGCAGAACAGGCCCCCATTAACATCGATGGGGCTGTAGTTTAGCGGGGTCGAGAGTTTCAAATTCCTTGGTGTTCACATCACCAATGAACTGTCATGGTCCAAACACACCAAGACTGTCATGAAGAGGGCATGCCAACACCTTTTCTCCCCAGGAAAATGAAAAGATTTATCATGTGTCCTCAGATCCTCAAAAAGTTATACAACTGCACCACCGAGAGCATCCTGACCAGTTACATCACCGCCTGGTATGGCAACTGCTCGGCATCTGACCGTAAGGTGCTACAGAGGGCAGTGTATACGGCCCAGTGCATCACTGGGGTCAAGCTTCCTGCCATCCAGTACCTATATACTAGGCGGTGTCAGAGGAAAGCACAAACAATTGTCAAAGACTCCAGTCACCCAAGTCATAGACTGTTCTCTCTGCTACTGCATGGCACGCTGTACCAGAACACCAAGTCTAGGACCAAAAGGCTCCTTAACAGCTTCTACCCCCCAAGCCATAAGACTGATGAACAATTAATCAAATGGCCACCAGACTATTTACATTGACACCCCCCCCCCATTTGTTTTTACACTGCTGCTACTCGCTGTTTATTATCTACACATAGCAATTTTACCCCTACCTGCATGTACAAAATAACTCTACTAACCAGTGCCCCCGCACTCTGACTCGGTATCACTACCCATAGTATATAGCCTCGTTATTGACTCGGTACCGCTACCCATAGTATATAGCCTCGTTATTGACTCGGTACCGCTACCCATAGTATATAGCCTCGTTATTGACTCGGTACCGCTACCCATAGTATATAGCCTCGTTATTGACTCGGTACCGCTACCCATAGTATATAGCCTCCTCATTGACTCGGTACAGCTACCCATAGTATATAGCCTCCTCATTGACTCGGTACAGCTACCCATAGTATATAGCCTCGTTATTGACTCGGTACCGTTACCCATAGTATATAGCCTCGTTATTGACTCGATACAGCTACCCATAGTATATAGCTTCCTCATTGACTCGGTACCGCTACCCATAGTATATAGCCTCGTTATTGACTCGGTACCGCTACCCATAGTATATAGCCTCCTCATTGACTCGGTACAGCTACCCATAGTATATAGCCTCGTTATTGACTCGGTACAGCTACCCATAGTATATAGCCTCGTTATTGACTCGGTACAGCTACCCATAGTATATAGCCTCGTTATTGACTCGGTACCGCTACCCATAGTATATAGCCTCGTTATTGACTCGGTACAGCTACCCATAGTATATAGCCTCGTTATTGACTCGGTACCGCTACCCATAGTATATAGCCTCCTCATTGACTCGGTACCGCTACCCATAGTATATAGCCTCGTTATTGACTCGGTACAGCTACCCATAGTATATAGCTTCCTCATTGACTCGGTACCGCTACCCATAGTATATAGCCTAGTTATTGACTCGGTACAGCTACCCATAGTATATAGCCTCCTCATTGACTCGGTACCGCTACCCATAGTATATAGCCTGGTTATTGACTCGGTACAGCTACCCATAGTATATAGCCTCGTTATTGACTCGGTACAGCTACCCATAGTATATAGCGTCGTTATTGATTGACTCGGTACAGCTACCCATAGTATATAGCCTCGTTATTGACTCGGTACAGCTACCGATAGTATATATCCTCCTCATTGACTCGGTACCGCTACCCATAGTATATAGCCTCCTCATTGACTCGGTACAGCTACCCATAGTATATATCCTCCTCATTGACACGGTACAGCTACCCATAGTATATAGCCTCGTTATTGATTCGGTACCGCTACCCATAGTATATAGCCTCGTTATTGACTCGGTACAGCTACCCATAGTATATAGCTTCCTCATTGACTCGGTACCGCTACCCATAGTATATAGCCTCGTTATTGATTGACTCGGTACAGCTACCCATAGTATATAGCCTCGTTATTGACTCGGTACAGCTACCCATAGTATATATCCTCCTCATTGACTCGGTACCGCTACCCATAGTATATAGCCTCCTCATTGACTCTGTACAGCTACCCATAGTATATAGCCTCCTCATTGACTCGGTACAGCTACCCATAGTATATAGCCTCGTTATTGACTCGGTACCGCTACCCATAGTATATAGCCTCGTTATTGACTCGGTACAGCTACCCATAGTATATAGCTTCCTCATTGACTCGGTACCGCTACCCATAGTATATAGCCTCGTTATTGACTCGGTACAGCTACCCATAGTATATAGCCTCCACATTGACTCGGTACCAGTACCCCCTGTATATAACCTCGTTATTCTTATTTTACTGTGTTACTTTTTATTATGTTTAACTTGAGTTTTTTTGGTAAATATTTTCTTAACTCTTTCTTGAATTGCATTGTTGGTTAAAAGTAAGCATTTTACGGTAAGGTCTACACATGTGGCAAATAAAGTTTGGTTTGATTTTAAATATATTTTGATTTGTTTAACACATTTTTGGTTACTACTTGAATACATATGTGTTATTTCATAGTTGTGATGTCTTCACTATTTGTCGACAATGTAGGAAATCGTAAAAAATAAAGAAAAACCCTTGAATGAGTAGGTGTGTCCAAACTTTTGACTGGTAGTGTATATCTAGAGAGACCTAAGCCCGCAGGCAGGTTGGGTCTTTCCAGTTGTTTACACTGCTACTGGTCAGAAAATATATCTAAATGTTTTTATTGGGTTTCTACATTTGAAAACAAGGATGGTCCAACTTGGGCCATCATGGATTTACAGTCAAGCCTTCCAACTTCTCGTTCCTGTGCTCCCCACTGCCCATGAACCTTGTTACCGTGCTCCCCACTGCCCATGAACCTTGTTACCGTGCTCCCCACTGCCCATGAACCTTGTTACCGTGCTCCTCACTGCCCATGAACCTTGTTACCGTGCTCCTCACTGACCATGAACCTTGTTACCGTGCTCCTCACTGACCATGAACCTTGTTACCGTGCTCCTCACTGCCCATGAACCTTGTTACCGTGCTCCCCACTCCCCATGAACCTTGTTACCGTGCTCCCCACTCCCCATGAACCTTGTTACCGTGCTCCCCACTGCCCATGAACCTTGTTACCGTGCTCCTCACTGACCATGAACCTTGTTACCGTGCTCCTCACAGACCATGAACCTTGTTCCTGTGCTCCCCACTTCCCATGAACCTTGTTACCGTGCTCCTCACTGCCCATGAACCTTGTTACCGTGCTCCCCACTGCCCATGAACCTTGTTACCGTGCTCCCCACTGCCCATGAACCTTGTTACCGTGCTCCTCACTGCCCATGAACCTTGTTACCGTGCTCCCCACTCCCCACTGCCCATGAACCTTGTTACCGTGCTCCTCACTGCCCATGAACCTTGTTACCGTGCTCCTCACTGCCCATGAACCTTGTTACCGTGCTCCTCACTGACCATGAACCTTGTTACCGTGCTCCCCACTCCCCACTGCCCATGAACCTTGTTACCGTGCTCCTCACTGTCCATGAACCTTGTTACCGTGCTCCCCACTGCCCATGAACCTTGTTACCGTGCTCCTCACTGTCCATGAACCTTGTTACCGTGCTCCCCACTACCCATGAACCTTGTTACCGTGCTCCCCACTCCCCACTACCCATGAACCTTGTTACCGTGCTCCCCACTCCCCACTACCCATGAACCTTGTTACCGTGCTCCCCACTACCCATGAACCTTGTTACCGTGCTCCCCACTACCCATGAACCTTGTTACCGTGCTCCCCACTCCCCACTTCCCATGAACCTTGTTACCGTGCTCCTCACTGCCCATGAACCTTGTTACCGTGCTCCTCACTGCCCATGAACCTTGTTACCGTGCTCCCCACTGCCCATGAACCTTGTTACCGTGCTCCTCACTGCCCATGAACCTTGTTACCGTGCTCCTCACTGCCCATGAACCTTGTTACCGTGCTCCCCACTACCCATGAACCTTGTTCCTGTGCTCCCCACTTCCCATGAACCTTGTTACCGTGCTCCTCACTGACCATGAACCTTGTTACCGTGCTCCCCACTCCCCACTGCCCATGAACCTTGTTACCGTGCTCCTCACAGACCATGAACCTTGTTACCGTGCTCCCCACTACCCATGAACCTTGTTCCTGTGCTCCCCACTTCCCATGAACCTTGTTACCGTGCTCCTCACTGCCCATGAACCTTGTTACCGTGCTCCCCACTGCCCATGAACCTTGTTACCGTGCTCCCCACTGCCCATGAACCTTGTTACCGTGCTCCTCACTGACCATGAACCTTGTTACCGTGCTCCCCACTCCCCACTGCCCATGAACCTTGTTACCGTGCTCCTCACTGTCCATGAACCTTGTTACCGTGCTCCCCACTGCCCATGAACCTTGTTACCGTGCTCCTCACTGTCCATGAACCTTGTTACCGTGCTCCCCACTGCCCATGAACCTTGTTACCGTGCTCCTCACTGTCCACTGCCCATGAACCTTGTTACCGTGCTCCTCACTGACCATGAACCTTGTTACCGTGCTCCCCACTACTCATGAACCTTGTTACCGTGCTCCTCACTGCCCATGAACCTTGTTACCGTGCTCCCCACTACCCATGAACCTTGTTACCGTGCTCCTCACTGCCCATGAACCTTGTTACCGTGCTCCCCACTACCCATGAACCTTGTTACCGTGCTCCCCACTACCCATGAACCTTGTTACCGTGCTCCCCTCTGCCCATGAACCTTGTTACCGTGCTCCCCTATGCCCATGAACCTTGTTACCGTGCTCCCCACTGCCCATGAAACTTGTTACCGTGCTCCCCAATACCCATGAAGCTTGTTACCGTGCTCCCCACTCCCCACTACCCATGAACCTTGTTACCGTGCTCCCCACTGCCCATGAACCTTGTTACCGTGCTCCTCACTGCCCATGAACCTTGTTACCGTGCTCCCCACTACCCATGAACCTTGTTACCGTGCTCCTCACTGCCCATGAACCTTGTTACCGTGCTCCCCACTACCCATGAACCTTGTTAGCGTGCTCCCCACTACCCATGAACCTTGTTACCGTGCTCCCCTCTGCCCATGAACCTTGTTACCGTGCTCCCCTATGCCCATGAACCTTGTTACCGTGCTACCCACTGCCCATGAACCTTGTTACCGTGCTCCCCACTCCCCACTCCCCACTACCCATGAACCTTGTTACCGTGCTCCCCACTCCCCACTACCCATGAACCTTGTTACCGTGCTCCCCACTACCCATGAACCTTGTTACCGTGCTCCCCACTACCCATGAACCTTGTTACCGTGCTCCCCACTCCCCACTACCCATGAACCTTGTTACCGTGCTCCTCACTGCCCATGAACCTTGTTACCGTGCTCCTCACTGCCCATGAACCTTGTTACCGTGCTCCCCACTGCCCATGAACCTTGTTACCGTGCTCCTCACTGCCCATGAACCTTGTTACCGTGCTCCTCACTGCCCATGAACCTTGTTACCGTGCTCCCCACTACCCATGAACCTTGTTCCTGTGCTCCCCACTTCCCATGAACCTTGTTACCGTGCTCCTCACTGACCATGATCCTTGTTACCGTGCTCCCCACTCCCCACTGCCCATGAACCTTGTTACCGTGCTCCTCACAGACCATGAACCTTGTTACCGTGCTCCCCACTGCCCATGAACCTTGTTCCTGTGCTCCCCACTTCCCATGAACCTTGTTACCGTGCTCCTCACTGCCCATGAACCTTGTTACCGTGCTCCCCACTGCCCATGAACCTTGTTACCGTGCTCCCCACTGCCCATGAACCTTGTTACCGTGCTCCTCACTGACCATGAACCTTGTTACCGTGCTCCCCACTCCCCACTGCCCATGAACCTTGTTACCGTGCTCCTCACTGTCCATGAACCTTGTTACCGTGCTCCCCACTGCCCATGAACCTTGTTACCGTGCTCCTCACTGTCCATGAACCTTGTTACCGTGCTCCCCACTGCCCATGAACCTTGTTACCGTGCTCCTCACTGTCCACTGCCCATGAACCTTGTTACCGTGCTCCTCACTGACCATGAACCTTGTTACCGTGCTCCCCACTACTCATGAACCTTGTTACCGTGCTCCTCACTGCCCATGAACCTTGTTACCGTGCTCCCCACTACCCATGAACCTTGTTACCGTGCTCCTCACTGCCCATGAACCTTGTTACCGTGCTCCCCACTACCCATGAACCTTGTTACCGTGCTCCCCACTACCCATGAACCTTGTTACCGTGCTCCCCTCTGCCCATGAACCTTGTTACCGTGCTCCCCTATGCCCATGAACCTTGTTACTGTGCTCCCCACTGCCCATGAAACTTGTTACCGTGCTCCCCACTACCCATGAAGCTTGTTACCGTGCTCCCCACTCCCCACTACCCATGAACCTTGTTACCGTGCTCCCCACTGCCCATGAACCTTGTTAGCGTGCTCCCCACTGCCCATGAACCTTGTTACCGTGCTCCTCACTGCCCATGAACCTTGTTACCGTGCTCCCCACTACCCATGAACCTTGTTACCGTGCTCCTCACTGCCCATGAACCTTGTTACCGTGCTCCCCACTACCCATGAACCTTGTTAGCGTGCTCCCCACTACCCATGAACCTTGTTACCGTGCTCCCCTCTGCCCATGAACCTTGTTACCGTGCTCCCCTATGCCCATGAACCTTGTTACCGTGCTACCCACTGCCCATGAACCTTGTTACCGTGCTCCCCACTCCCCACTCCCCACTACCCATGAACCTTGTTACCGTGCTCCCCACTCCCCACTACCCATGAACCTTGTTACCGTGCTCCCCACTCCCCACTACCCATGCACCTTGTTACCGTGCTCCCCACTCCCCACTACCCATGAACCTTGTTACCGTGCTCCCACTCCCCACTGTCCATTAACCTTGTTACCGTGCTCCCCACTGTCCATGAACCTTGTTACCGTGCTCCCCACTACCCATGAACCTTGTTACCGTGCTCCCCACTACCCATGAACCTTGTTACCGTGCTCCCCACTCCCCACTACCCATGAACCTTGTTACCGTGCTCCCCACTCCTCACTGCCCATGAACCTTGTTACCGTGCTCCCACTACCCATGAACCTTGTTACCGTGCTCCTCACTGCCCATGAACCTTGTTACCGTGCTCCCCACTGCCCATGAACCTTGTTACCGTGCTCCTCACTGCCCATGAACCTTGTTACCGTGCTCCTCACTGCCCATGAACCTTGTTACCGTGCTCCCACTACCCATGAACCTTGTTACCGTGCTCCCCACTGCCCATGAACCTTGTTACCGTGCTCCTCACTGCCCATGAACCTTGTTACCGTGCTCCTCACTGCCCATGAACCTTGTTACCGTGCTCCCCACTGCCCATGAACCTTGTTACCGTGCTCCTCACTGCCCATGAACCTTGTTACCGTGCTCCTCACTGCCCATGAACCTTGTTACCGTGCTCCCCACTACCCATGAACCTTGTTACCGTGCTCCCCACTGCCCATGAACCTTGTTACCGTGCTCCTCACTGCCCATGAACCTTGTTACCGTGCTCCTCACTGCCCATGAACCTTGTTACCGTGCTCCCCACTGTCCATGAACCTTGTTACCGTGCTCCCCTCTCCCCACTGCCCATGAACCTTGTTACCGTGCTCCCCACTGTCCATGAACCTTGTTACCGTGCTCCCCTCTCCCCACTGCCCATGAACCTTGTTACCGTGCTCCCCACTCCCCACTGCCCATGAACCTTGTTACCGTGCTCCCCACTGCCCATGAACCTTGTTTCCGTGCTCCCCACTGCCCATGAACCTTGTTACCGTGCTCCCCACTGCCCATGAACCTTGTTACCGTGCTCCCCACTCCCCACTGCCCATGAACCTTGTTACCGTGCTCCCCTATGCCCATGAACCTTGTTACCGTGCTCCCCACTGCCCATGAAACTTGTTACCGTGCTCCCCACTACCCATGAACCCTGTTACCGTGCTCCCACTCCCCACTACCCATGAACCTTGTTACCGTGCTCCCACTGCCCATGAACCTTGTTACCGTGCTCCCCACTGCCCATGAACCTTGTTACCGTGCTCCTCACTGCCCATGAACCTTGTTACCGTGCTCCCCACTACTCATGAACCTTGTTACCGTGCTCCTCACTGCCCATGAACCTTGTTACCGTGCTCCCCACTACCCATGAACCTTGTTACCGTGCTCCTCACTGCCCATGAACCTTGTTACCGTGCTCCCCACTACCCATGAACCTTGTTAGCGTGCTCCCCACTACCCATGAACCTTGTTACCGTGCTCCCCTCTGCCCATGAACCTTGTTACCGTGCTCCCCTATGCCCATGAACCTTGTTACCGTGCTACCCACTGCCCATGAACCTTGTTACCGTGCTCCCCACTCCCCACTCCCCACTACCCATGAACCTTGTTACCGTGCTCCCCACTCCCCACTACCCATGAACCTTGTTACCGTGCTCCCCACTCCCCACTACCCATGCACCTTGTTACCGTGCTCCCCACTCCCCACTACCCATGAACCTTGTTACCGTGCTCCCCACTCCCCACTGTCCATTAACCTTGTTACCGTGCTCCCCACTGTCCATGAACCTTGTTACCGTGCTCCCCACTACCCATGAACCTTGTTACCGTGCTCCCCACTACCCATGAACCTTGTTACCGTGCTCCCCACTCCCCACTACCCATGAACCTTGTTACCGTGCTCCCCACTCCTCACTGCCCATGAACCTTGTTACCGTGCTCCCCACTACCCATGAACCTTGTTACCGTGCTCCTCACTGCCCATGAACCTTGTTACCGTGCTCCCCACTGCCCATGAACCTTGTTACCGTGCTCCTCACTGCCCATGAACCTTGTTACCGTGCTCCTCACTGCCCATGAACCTTGTTACCGTGCTCCCCACTACCCATGAACCTTGTTACCGTGCTCCCCACTGCCCATGAACCTTGTTACCGTGCTCCTCACTGCCCATGAACCTTGTTACCGTGCTCCTCACTGCCCATGAACCTTGTTACCGTGCTCCCCACTGCCCATGAACCTTGTTACCGTGCTCCTCACTGCCCATGAACCTTGTTACCGTGCTCCTCACTGCCCATGAACCTTGTTACCGTGCTCCCCACTACCCATGAACCTTGTTACCGTGCTCCCCACTGCCCATGAACCTTGTTACCGTGCTCCTCACTGCCCATGAACCTTGTTACCGTGCTCCTCACTGCCCATGAACCTTGTTACCGTGCTCCCCACTGTCCATGAACCTTGTTACCGTGCTCCCCTCTCCCCACTGCCCATGAACCTTGTTACCGTGCTCCCCACTGTCCATGAACCTTGTTACCGTGCTCCCCTCTCCCCACTGCCCATGAACCTTGTTACCGTGCTCCCCACTCCCCACTGCCCATGAACCTTGTTACCGTGCTCCCCACTGCCCATGAACCTTGTTTCCGTGCTCCCCACTGCCCATGAACCTTGTTACCGTGCTCCCCACTGCCCATGAACCTTGTTACCGTGCTCCCCACTCCCCACTGCCCATGAACCTTGTTACCGTGCTCCCCTATGCCCATGAACCTTGTTACCGTGCTCCCCACTGCCCATGAAACTTGTTACCGTGCTCCCCACTACCCATGAACCCTGTTACCGTGCTCCCCACTCCCCACTACCCATGAACCTTGTTACCGTGCTCCCCACTGCCCATGAACCTTGTTACCGTGCTCCCCACTGCCCATGAACCTTGTTACCGTGCTCCTCACTGCCCATGAACCTTGTTACCGTGCTCCCCACTACTCATGAACCTTGTTACCGTGCTCCTCACTGCCCATGAACCTTGTTACCGTGCTCCCCACTACCCATGAACCTTGTTACCGTGCTCCTCACTGCCCATGAACCTTGTTACCGTGCTCCCCACTACCCATGAACCTTGTTAGCGTGCTCCCCACTACCCATGAACCTTGTTACCGTGCTCCCCTCTGCCCATGAACCTTGTTACCGTGCTCCCCTATGCCCATGAACCTTGTTACCGTGCTACCCACTGCCCATGAACCTTGTTACCGTGCTCCCCACTCCCCACTACCCATGAACCTTGTTACCGTGCTCCCCACTCCCCACTACCCATGAACCTTGTTACCGTGCTCCCCACTCCCCACTACCCATGCACCTTGTTACCGTGCTCCCCACTCCCCACTACCCATGAACCTTGTTACCGTGCTCCCCACTCCCCACTGTCCATTAACCTTGTTACCGTGCTCCCCACTGTCCATGAACCTTGTTACCGTGCTCCCCACTACCCATGAACCTTGTTACCGTGCTCCCCACTACCCATGAACCTTGTTACCGTGCTCCCCACTCCCCACTACCCATGAACCTTGTTACCGTGCTCCCCACTCCTCACTGCCCATGAACCTTGTTACCGTGCTCCCCACTACCCATGAACCTTGTTACCGTGCTCCTCACTGCCCATGAACCTTGTTACCGTGCTCCCCACTGCCCATGAACCTTGTTACCGTGCTCCTCACTGCCCATGAACCTTGTTACCGTGCTCCTCACTGCCCATGAACCTTGTTACCGTGCTCCCCACTACCCATGAACCTTGTTACCGTGCTCCCCACTGCCCATGAACCTTGTTACCGTGCTCCTCACTGCCCATGAACCTTGTTACCGTGCTCCCTCACTGCCCATGAACCTTGTTACCGTGCTCCCCACTGTCCATGAACCTTGTTACCGTGCTCCCCTCTCCCCACTGCCCATGAACCTTGTTACCGTGCTCCCCACTGTCCATGAACCTTGTTACCGTGCTCCCCTCTCCCCACTGCCCATGAACCTTGTTACCGTGCTCCCCACTCCCCACTGCCCATGAACCTTGTTACCGTGCTCCCCACTGCCCATGAACCTTGTTTAAGTGCTCCCCACTGCCCATGAACCTTGTTACCGTGCTCCCCACTGCCCATGAACCACCGTGCTCCCCACTCCCCACTGCCCATGAACCTTGTTACCGTGCTCCCCACTGCCCATGAACCTTGTTACCGTGCTCCCCACTGCCCATGAAACTTGTTACCGTGCTCCCCACTACCCATGAACCTTGTTACCGTGCTCCCCAATCCCCACTACCCATGAACCTTGTTACCGTGCTCCCCACTGCCCATGAACCTTGTTCGTGCTCCCCACTGCCCATGAACCTTGTTACCGTGCTCCTCACTGCCCCTTGTTACCGTGCTCCCCACTACCCATGAACCTTGTTACCGTGCTCCTCACTGCCCATGAACCTTGTTACCGTGCTCCCCACTGCCCATGAACCTTGTTACCGTGCTCCTCACTGCCCATGAACCTTGTTACCGTGCTCCCCACTGCCCATGAACCTTGTTAGCGTGCTCCCCACTACCCATGAACCTTGTTACCGTGCTCCCCTCTGCCCATGAACCTTGTTACCGTGCTCCCCTATGCCCATGAACCTTGTTACCGTGCTACCCACTGCCCATGAACCTTGTTACCGTGCTCCCCACTCCCCACTCCCCACTACCCATGAACCTTGTTACCGTGCTCCCCACTCCCCACTACCCATGAACCTTGTTACCGTGCTCCCCACTCCCCACTACCCATGCACCTTGTTACCGTGCTCCCCACTCCCCACTACCCATGAACCTTGTTACCGTGCTCCCCACTGCCCCCACTGTCCATTAACCTTGTTACCGTGCTCCCCACTGTCCATGAACCTTGTTACCGTGCTCCCCACTGCCCATGAACCTTGTTACCGTGCTCCCCCCCACTACCCATGAACCTTGTTACCGTGCTCCCCACTCCCCACTACCCATGAACCTTGTTACCGTGCTCCCCACTCCCCACTGCCCATGAACCTTGTTACCGTGCTCCCCACTGCCCATGAACCTTGTTACCGTGCTCCTCACTGCCCATGAACCTTGTTACCGTGCTCCCCACTGCCCATGAACCTTGTTACCGTGCTCCCTCACTGCCCATGAACCTTGTTACCGTGCTCCTCACTGCCCATGAACCTTGTTACCGTGCTCCCCACTGCCCATGAACCTTGTTACCGTGCTCCCCACTGCCCATGAACCTTGTTACCGTGCTCCCCACTGCCCATGAACCTTGTTACCGTGCTCCTCACTGCCCATGAACCTTGTTACCGTGCTCCCCACTGTCCATGAACCTTGTTACCGTGCTCCCCACTGCCCATGAACCTTGTTACCGTGCTCCCCACTGTCCATGAACCTTGTTACCGTGCTCCCACTGCCCATGAACCTTGTTACCGTGCTCCCCCACTCCCCACTGCCCATGAACCTTGTTACCGTGCTCCCCACTGCCCATGAACCTTGTTACCGTGCTCCCCACTGCCCATGAACCTTGTTACCGTGCTCCCCACTGCCCATGAACCTTGTTACCGTGCTCCCCACTCCCCACTGCCCATGAACCTTGTTACCGTGCTCCCCACTGCCCATGAACCTTGTTACCGTGCTCTGCCCCCCGTCCCCACTGCCCATGAACCTTGTTACCGTGCTCCCCACTGCCCATGAACCTTGTTACCGTGCTCCCCCCCACTGCCCATGAACCTTGTTACCGTGCTCCCCACTGCCCATGAACCTTGTTACCTCCCCACTGCCCATGAACCTTGTTACCGTGCTCCCCACTCCCCACTGCCCATGAACCTTGTTACCGTGCTCCCCACTCCCCACTGCCCATGAACCTTGTTACCGTGCTCCCCACTGCCCATGAACCGTGCTCCCCCACTGCCCATACCTGCTCCCCACTCCCCATGAACCTTGTTACCGTGCTCCCACTGCCCATGAAACCGTGCTCCTCACTGCCCATGAACCTTGTTACCGTGCTCCCCCATGAACCTTGTTACGTGCTCCCCACTGCCCATGAACCTTGTTACCGTGCTCCCCACTACCCCCACTGCCCATGAACCTTGTTACCGTGCTCCCCACTGCCCATGAACCTTGTTACCGTGCTCCCCACTGCCCATGAACCTTGTTACCGTGCTCCCACTGCCCATGAACCTTGTTACTGTGCTCCCCACTCCCCACTACCCATGAACCTTGTTACCGTGCTCCCCACTCCCACACCCATGTTACCCTCCCCACTCCCCACTACCCAACCTTGTTACCGTGCTCCCCACTCCCCACTACCCATGAACCTTGTTACCGTGCTCCCCACTCCCCACTGCCCATTAACCTTGTTACCGTGCTCCCCACTGTCCATGAACCTTGTTACCGTGCTCCCCACTGCCCATGAACCTTGTTACCGTGCTCCCCACTGCCCATGAACCTTGTTACCGTGCTCCCCACTCCCCACTACCCATGAACCTTGTTACCGTGCTCCCCACCCCCTCCTCACTGCCCATGAACCTTGTTACCGTGCTCCCCACTGCCCATGAACCTTGTTACCGTGCTCCCCACTGCCCATGAACCTTGTTACCGTGCTCCCCACTGCCCATGAACCTTGTTACCGTGCTGCCCATGAACCTTGTTACCGTGCTCCCACTGCCCATGAACCTTGTTACCGTGCTCCCCACTACCCATGAACCTTGTTACCGTGCTCCCCACTGCCCATGAACCTTGTTACCGTGCTCCTCCTGCCCATGAACCTTGTTACCGTGCTGCCCCCACTCCCCACTGCCCATGAACCTTGTTACCGTGCTCCCCTCTCCCCACTGCCCATGAACCTTGTTACCGTGCTCCCCACTGCCCATGAACCTTGTTACCGTGCTCCCCACTGCCCATGAACCTTGTTACCGTGCTCCCCCTCCCCACTGCCCATGAACCTTGTTACCGTGCTCCCCACTGCCCATGAACCTTGTTACCGTGCTCCCCACTGCCCATGAACCTTGTTACCGTGCTCCCCACTGCCCATGAACCTTGTTACCGTGCTCCCCACTCCCCACTGCCCATGAACCTTGTTACCGTGCTGCCCATGGACCACTCCCCACTGCCCATGAACCTTGTTACTCCCCACTACCCATGAACCTTGTTACCGTGCTCCCCACCTCACTTACCCCCACTGCTCCCCACTGCCCTTGTTACCGTGCTCCCCACTGCCCATGAACCTTGTTACCGTGCTCCCCACCTTGTTACCGTGCTCCCTGCACCATGAACCTTGTTACCGTGCTCCTCACTGCCCATGAACCTTGTTACCGTGCTCCCCCACTGCCCATGAACCTTGTTACCGTGCTCCTCCTGCCCATGAACCTTGTTACCGTGCTCCCCACTACCCATGAACCTTGTTAGCCGTGCTCCCCACTACCCATGAACCTTGTTACCGTGCTCCCCACTGCCCATGAACCTTGTTACCGTGCTCCCCTATGCCCATGAACCACCGTGCTACCCACTGCCCATGGAACCTTGTTACCGTGCTCCCCACTCCCCACTCCCCACTACCCATGAACCTTGTTACCGTGCTCCCCACTCCCCACTACCCATGAACCTTGTTACCGTGCTCCTCCCCACTACCCATGAACCTTGTTACCGTGCTCCCCACCCCACTACCCATGAACCTTGTTACCGTGCTCCCCACTCCCCACTGTCCATTAACCTTGTTACCGTGCTCCCCACTGTCCATGAACCTTGTTACCGTGCTCCCCACTACCCATGAACCTTGTTACCGTGCTCCCCACTACCCATGAACCTTGTTACCGTGCTCCCCACTCCCAACTACCCATGAACTTGTTACCGTGCTCCCCACTCCTCACTGCCCATGAACCTTGTTACCGTGCTCCCACTACCCATGAACCTTGTTACCGTGCTCCTCACTGCCCATGAACCTTGTTACCGTGCTCCCCACTGCCCATGAACCTTGTTACCGTGCTCCTCACTGCCCATGAACCTTGTTACCGTGCTCCTCACTGCCCATGAACCTTGTTACCGTGCTCCCCACTACCCATGAACCTTGTTACCGTGCTCCCCACTGCCCATGAACCTTGTTACCGTGCTCCTCACTGCCCATGAACCTTGTTACCGTGCTCCTCACTGCCCATGAACCTTGTTACCGTGCTCCCCACTGTCCATGAACCTTGTTACCGTGCTCCCCTCTCCCCACTGCCCATGAACCTTGTTACCGTGCTCCCCACTGTCCATGAACCTTGTTACCGTGCTCCCCTCTCCCCACTGCCCATGAACCTTGTTACCGTGCTCCCCACTCCCCACTGCCCATGAACCTTGTTACCGTGCTCCCCACTGCCCATGAACCTTGTTACCGTGCTCCCCACTGCCCATGAACCTTGTTACCGTGCTCCCCACTGCCCATGAACCTTGCTCCCCACCCCACTGCCCATACCTTGTTGCTCCCCACTCTCCCCACTGCCCATGAACCTTGTTACCGTGCTCCCACTGCCCATGAACCTTGTTACCGTGCTCCCACTAACCCCACTCCCCACTGCCCATGAACCTTGTTACCGTGCTCCCCACTGCCCATGAACCTTGTTACCATGTGTCCATGAACCTTGTTACCGTGCTCCTCACTGCCCATGAACCATGAACTCATGAACCTTGTTACCGTGCTCCTCACTGCCCATGAACCTTGTTACCGTGCTCCCCACTACCCATGAACCTTGTTACCGTGCTCCTCACTGCCCATGAACCTTGTTACCGTGCTCCCCACTACCCATGAACCTTGTTAGCGTGCTCCCCACTACCCATGAACCTTGTTACCGTGCTCCCCTCTGCCCATGAACCTTGTTACCGTGCTCCCCTATGCCCATGAACCTTGTTACCGTGCTACCCACTGCCCATGAACCTTGTTACCGTGCTCCCCACTCCCCACTCCCCACTACCCATGAACCTTGTTACCGTGCTCCCCACTCCCCACTACCCATGAACCTTGTTACCGTGCTCCCCACTCCCCACTACCCATGCACCTTGTTACCGTGCTCCCCACTCCCCACTACCCATGAACCTTGTTACCGTGCTCCCCACTCCCCACTGTCCATTAACCTTGTTACCGTGCTCCCCACTGTCCATGAACCTTGTTACCGTGCTCCCCACTACCCATGAACCTTGTTACCGTGCTCCCCACTACCCATGAACCTTGTTACCGTGCTCCCCACTCCCAACTACCCATGAACCTTGTTACCGTGCTCCCCACTCCTCACTGCCCATGAACCTTGTTACCGTGCTCCCCACTACCCATGAACCTTGTTACCGTGCTCCTCACTGCCCATGAACCTTGTTACCGTGCTCCCCACTGCCCATGAACCTTGTTACCGTGCTCCTCACTGCCCATGAACCTTGTTACCGTGCTCCTCACTGCCCATGAACCTTGTTACCGTGCTCCCCACTACCCATGAACCTTGTTACCGTGCTCCCCACTGCCCATGAACCTTGTTACCATGCTCCTCACTGCCCATGAACCTTGTTACCGTGCTCCTCACTGCCCATGAACCTTGTTACCGTGCTCCCCACTGTCCATGAACCTTGTTACCGTGCTCCCCACTGCCCATGAACCTTGTTACCGTGCTCCCCACTGTCCATGAACCTTGTTACCGTGCTCCCCTCTCCCCACTGCCCATGAACCTTGTTACCGTGCTCCCCACTGCCCATGAACCTTGTTACCGTGCTCCCCACTGCCCATGAACCTTGTTACCGTGCTCCCCACTGCCCATGAACCTTGTTACCGTGCTCCCCACTCCCCACTGCCCATGAACCTTGTTACCGTGCTCCCCACTGCCTATGAACCTTGTTACCGTGCTCCCCACTCCCCACTGACCATGAACCTTGTTACCGTGCTCCCCACTGTCCATGAACCTTGTTACCGTGCTCCCCACTGCCCATTAACCTTGTTACCGTGCTCCTCACTGCCCATGAACCTTGTTACCGTGCTCCTCACTGCCCATGAACCTTGTTACCATGCTCCCCACTCCCCACTGCCCATGAACCTTGTTACCGTGCTCCCCACTCCCCACTGCCCATGAACCTTGTTACCGTGCTCCCCACTGCCCATGAACCTTGTTACCGTGCTCCCCACTTCCCATGAACCTTGTTACCGTGCTCCCCACAGCCCATGAACCTTGTTACCGTGCTCCTCACTGCCCATGAACCTTGTTACCGTGCTCCCCACTACCCATGAACCTTGTTAGCGTGCTCCCCACTACTCATGAACCTTGTTACCGTGCTCCCCTCTGCCCATGAACCTTGTTACCGTGCTCCCCTATGCCCATGAACCTTGTTACCGTGCTACCCACTGCCCATGAACCTTGTTACCGTGCTCCCCACTTCCCACTCCCCACTACCCATGAACCTTGTTACCGTGCTCCCCACTCCCCACTACCCATGAACCTTGTTACCGTGCTCCCCACTCCCCACTACCCATGCACCTTGTTACCGTGCTCCCCACTCCCCACTACCCATGAACCTTGTTACCGTGCTCCCCACTCCCCACTGTCCATTAACCTTGTTACCGTGCTCCCCACTGTCCATGAACCTTGTTACCGTGCTCCCCACTACCCATGAACCTTGTTACCGTGCTCCCCACTCCCCACTACCCATGAACCTTGTTACCGTGCTCCCCACTCCTCACTGCCCATGAACCTTGTTACCGTGCTCCCCACTACCCATGAACCTTGTTACCGTGCTCCTCACTGCCCATGAACCTTGTTACCGTGCTCCCCACTGCCCATGAACCTTGTTACCGTGCTCCTCACTGCCCATGAACCTTGTTACCGTGCTCCTCACTGCCCATGAACCTTGTTACCGTGCTCCCCACTACCCATGAACCTTGTTACCGTGCTCCCCACTGCCCATGAACCTTGTTACTGTGCTCCTCACTGCCCATGAACCTTGTTACCGTGCTCCTCACTGCCCATGAACCTTGTTACCGTGCTCCCCACTGTCCATGAACCTTGTTACCGTGCTCCCCTCTCCCCACTGCCCATGAACCTTGTTACCGTGCTCCCCACTGTCCATGAACCTTGTTACCGTGCTCCCATCTCCCCACTGCCCATGAACCTTGTTACCGTGCTCCCCACTCCCCACTGCCCATGAACCTTGTTACCGTGCTCCCCACTGCCCATGAACCTTGTTACCGTGCTCCCCACTGCCCATGAACCTTGTTACCGTGCTCCCCACTGCCCATGAACCTTGTTACCGTGCTCCCCACTCCCCACTGCCCATGAACCTTGTTACCGTGCTCCTCACTGCCCATGAACCTTGTTACCATGCTCCTCACTGCCCATGAACCTTGTTACCATGCTCCCCACTCCCCACTGCCCATGAACCTTGTTACCGTGCTCCCCACTCCCCACTGCCCATGAACCTTGTTACCGTGCTCCCCACTCCCCACTGCCCATGAACCTTGTTACCGTGCTCCCCACTGCCCATGAACCTTGTTACCGTGCTCCCCACTTCCCATGAACCTTGTTACCGTGCTCCCCACAGCCCATGAACCTTGTTACCGTGCTCCTCACTGCCCATGAACCTTGTTACCGTGCTCCCCACTACCCATGAACCTTGTTAGCGTGCTCCCCACTACCCATGAACCTTGTTACCGTGCTCCCCTCTGCCCATGAACCTTGTTACCGTGCTCCCCTATGCCCATGAACCTTGTTACCGTGCTACCCACTGCCCATGAACCTTGTTACCGTGCTCCCCACTCCCCACTCCCCACTACCCATGAACCTTGTTACCGTGCTCCCCACTCCCCACTACCCATGAACCTTGTTACCGTGCTCCCCACTCCCCACTACCCATGAACCTTGTTACCGTGCTCCCCACTCCCCACTGTCCATTAACCTTACCGTTCCCCACTCCCCACTGTCCATTAACCTTGCTCCCCACTGTCCATGAACCTTGTTACCGTGCTCCCACTACCCATGAACCTTGTTACCGTGCTCCCCACTACCCATGAACCTTGTTACCGTGCTCCCCACTCCCCACTACCCATGAACCTTGTTACCGTGCTCCCCTGCCCATGAACCTCACTGCCCATGAACCTTGTTACCGTGCTCCCCACTGCCCATGAACCTTGTTACCGTGCTCCTCACTGCCCATGAACCTTGTTACCGTGCTCCCCACTGCCCATGAACCTTGTTACCGTGCTCCCCACTGCCCATGAACCTTGTTACCGTGCTCCTCACTGCCCATGAACCTTGTTACCGTGCTCCCACTGCCCATGAACCTTGTTACCGTGCTCCCCACTGCCCATGAACCTTGTTACCGTGCTCCTCCCACTGCCCATGAACCTTGTTACCGTGCTCCCACTGCCCATGAACCTTGTTACCGTGCTCCCCTCTCCCCACTGTCCATGAACCTTGTTACCGTGCTCCCCTCTCCCCACTGCCCATGAACCTTGTTACCGTGCTCCCCACTGCCCATGAACCTTGTTACCGTGCTCCCCTCTCCCACTGCCCATGAACCTTGTTACCGTGCTCCCCACTCCCCACTGCCCATTAACCTTGTTACCGTGCTCCTCACTGCCCATGAACCTTGTTACCGTGCTCCTCACTGCCCATGAACCTTGTTACCATGCTCCCCACTCCCCACTGCCCATGAACCTTGTTACCGTGCTCCCCACTCCCCACTGCCCATGAACCTTGTTACCGTGCTCCCCACTGCCCATGAACCTTGTTACCGTGCTCCCCACTTCCCATGAACCTTGTTACCGTGCTCCCCACAGCCCATGAACCTTGTTACCGTGCTCCTCACTGCCCATGAACCTTGTTACCGTGCTCCCCACTACCCATGAACCTTGTTACCGTGCTCCCCACTGCCCATGAACCTTGTTACCGTGCTCCCCACTCCCCACTGCCCATGAACCTTGTTACCGTGCTCCCCACTGTCCATGAACCTTGTTACCGTGCTCCCCACTGCTCATGAACCTTGTTACCGTGCTCCCCACTGCTCATGAACCTTGTTACCGTGCTCCCCACTGCCCATGAACCTTGTTACCGTGCTCCTCACTGCCCATGAACCTTGTTACCGTGCTCCTCACTGCCCATGAACCTTGTTACCGTGCTCCCCACTCCCCACTGTCCATTAACCTTGTTACCGTGCTCCTCACTGCCAACTGCCGTGTTTTTTTGTGACCTATTTGTTGATAACATATTCGTCTCATTCGATACTCTGAGGGTTTGACCATAATATTTTCGTTACCCACTCTTTTTAAGTACCTGCAAACTCTCAGCTTTGCTAAAAAATACACATTTCCTTTCCTTTCCACTCGAGCCATCTAAGTGTCCAGTCGAGAGGCAGCTTAGATCTTAACCCGTATCTGAAGGGACCAATCTCCAGATTATACGACATAATACAGAACATTAATCTTCCTTCCTAGGCGAATACAACATCTGCAAGGGAGCAAGACATGGGTGGCAAGCTACCCGATGACATATGGCAACATAGTACTGAGCATATCCACACCTCATCATTTTGCATAAAGGCTCATTCAGTTCAATGTTTTCCACCGTCTCCATTAGCGAAATGACAGATTGCTGGCGACTGTGGGTCACATGTTTTGGTCATGTCAATCTTTGAGTGGCTTCTGGGACCCACGTTTTTTTGTTTTGTTGGCATTCATAAATATGTGTAACACAACTACTAGTCTCAACACATTCACTGCTGTTTCTGAAGGACTTCCCCTAGATCAGAATGTTAACACGCATCAGGCCAATGCGACACCCCTGAGGTAGACATAGAGATAGCCCCTGAGGTAGACATAGAGATAGCCCCTGAGGTAGACATAGAGATAACCCCTGAGGTAGACATAGAGCTAGCCCCTGAGGTAGACATAGAGATAGCCCCTGAGGTAGACATAGAGATAGCCCCTGAGGTAGACATAGAGATAGCCCCTGAGGTAGACATAGAGCTAGCCCCTGAGGTAGACATAGAGATAGCCCCTGAGGTAGACATAGAGATAGCCCCTGATTTAGACATAGAGCTAGCCCCTGAGGTAGAGATAGAGATAGCCCCTGAGGTAGACATAGAGATAGCCCCTGAGGTAGAGGTAGAGCTAGCCCCTGAGGTAGAGGTAGAGCTAGCCCCTGAGGTAGACGTAGAGATAGCCCCTGAGGTAGACATAGAGATAGCCCCTGAGGAACATATAGAGATAGCCACTGAGGTAGACATAGAGATAGCCACTGAGGAACACATAGAGATATCCCCTGAGGTAGACATAGAGATAGCCACTGAGGTAGACATATAGATAGCCCCTGAGGTAGACATAGAGATAGCCCCTGAGGTAGACATAGAGATAGCCCCTGAGGTAGACGTAGAGATAGCCCCTGAGGTAGACATAGAGATAGCCCCTGAGGTAGACATAGAGATAGCCACTGAGGTAGACATAGAGATAGCCACTGAGGAACACATAGAGATAGCCCCCGAGGTAGACATAGAGATAGCCACTGAGGTAGACATAGAGATAGCCCCTGAGGTAGACATAGAGATAGCCCCTGAGGTAGACACAGAGATAGCCCCTGAGGAACACATAGAGATAGCCCCTGAGGTAGACATAGAGATAGCCCCCGAGGTAGACATAGAGATAGCCCCTGAGGTAGACATAGACATAGCCACTGAGGAACACATAGAGATAGCCCCTGAGGTAGACATAGAGCTAGCCCCTGAGGTAGACATAGAGATAGCCCCTGAGGTAGACATAGAGCTAGCCCCTGAGGTAGAGGTAGAGCTAGCCCCTGAGGTAGACGTAGAGATAGCCCCTGAGGAACACATAGAGATAGCCACTGAGGTAGACATAGAGATAGCCACTGAGGAACACATAGAGATAACCCCTGAGGTAGACATAGAGATAGCCCCTGAGGTAGACATAGAGATAGCCCCTGAGGTAGACATAGAGATAGCCCCTGAGGAACACATAGAGATAGCCCCTTGTTAGACATAGAGATAGCCCCTGAGGTAGACATAGAGATGGCCCCTGAGGTAGACATAGAGATAGCCCCTGAGGTAGACGTAGAGATAGCCCCTGAGGTAGACATAGAGATAGCCCCTGAGGTAGACGTAGAGACAGCCCCTGAGGCAACGTGAGATGGCCCTGGTAGACATAGAGATAGCCCCTGAGATAGACATAGAGATGGCCCTGAGGGTAGACATAGAGAGATAGCCCCTGAGGGGTAGACGTGAGATAGCCCCCCTGAGGTGGACGTGAGATGGCCCTGAGGTAGACGTAGAGATGGCCCCTGAGGTGGAGGCGAGAGATAGCCCCTGAGGTAGACGTAGAGATGGCCCCTGAGGTAGCGTAGAGATAGCCCCTGAGGTAGACATAGAGATAGCCACTGAGGTAGACATAGAGATAGCCACTGAGGAACACATAGAGATAGCCCCTGGAGGTAGACATAGAGATAGCCCCTGAGGTAGACATAGAGATAGCCCCTGAGGAACACATAGAGATGGCCCCTGAGGTAAACGTAGAGATAGCCCCTGAGGTGGGCGTGGGAGATAGCCCCTGAGATAGACATAGAGATGGCCCCTGAGGTAGACATAGAGATAGCCCCTGAGGTGGGCGTAGAGATAGCCCCTGAGGTAGACGTGAGATAGCCCTGAGGTAGGCGTAGAGATAGCCCCTGAGGTGGACGTAGAGATGGCCCCTGAGGTGGAGCGTAGAGATAGCCCCTGAGGTAGACGTAGAGATAGGCCCTGGGGTAGACATAGAGATAGCCACTGGGGTAGACATAGAGATAGCCACTGAGGAACACATAGAGATAGCCCCTGAGGTAGACATAGAGATAGCCCCTGAGGTAGACATAGAGATAGCCCCTGAGGAACACATAGAGATAGCCCCTGAGGTAGACATATAGATAGCCCCTGAGGTAGACATAGAGATAGCCCCTGAGGTGGGGGTGAGCTAGCCCCTGAGGTAGAGGTAGAGCTAGCCCCTGAGGTAGACGTAGAGATATCCCTGAGGTAGACATAGAGATAGCCACTGAGGTAGACATATAGATAGCCCCTGAGGTAGACATAGAGATAGCCCCTGAGGTAGACATAGAGATAGCCCCTAAGGTAGACGTAGAGATAGCCCCTGAGGTAGACATAGAGATAGCCCCTGAGGTAGACATAGAGAGCCCCTGAGGTAGACATAGAGATAGCCACTGAGGTAGACATAGAGATAGCCACTGAGGAACACATAGAGATAGCCCCGAGGTAGACATAGAGATAGCCACTGAGGTAGACATAGAGATAGCCCCTGAGGTAGACATAGAGATAGCCCCTGGGGTAGACACAGAGATAGCCCCTGAGAACACATAGAGATAGCCCCTGAGGTAGACATAGAGATAGCCCCCGAGGTAGACATAGAGATAGCCCCTGAGGTAGACATAGAGATAGCCACTGAGGAACACATAGAGATAGCCCCTGAGGTAGACATAGAGCTAGCCCCTGAGGTAGACATAGAGATAGCCCCTGAGGTAGACATAGAGATAGCCCTGAGGTAGAGGTAGAGC
Organism: Oncorhynchus nerka; assembly: GCF_034236695.1. Lineage (NCBI taxonomy): Eukaryota > Metazoa > Chordata > Actinopteri > Salmoniformes > Salmonidae > Oncorhynchus > Oncorhynchus nerka. The sequence continues at coordinate 67,148 of NW_027040175.1, forward strand.
TAGCCCTGAGGTAGAGGTAGAGCTAGCCCTGAGGTAGACGTAGAGATAGCCCCTGAGGTAGACATAGAGATAGCCCCTGAGGTAGACATAGAGATAGCCCCTGAGGTAGACATAGAGATAGCCCCTGAGGTAGACATAGAGATAGCCCCTGAGGAACACATAGAGATAGCCCCTTGTTAGACATAGAGATAGCCCCTGAGGTAGACATAGAGATGGCCCCTGAGGTAGACATAGAGATAGCCCCTGAGGTAGACGTAGAGATAGCCCCTGAGGTAGACATAGAGATAGCCCCTGAGGTGGGCGTGAGATAGCCCTGAGGTAAGACGTAGAGATAGCCCCTGAGGTAGACGTAGAGATAGCCCCTGAGATAGACATAGAGATAGCCCCTGAGGTAGACATAGAGATAGCCCCTGAGGTAGACGTAGAGATAGCCCCTGAGGTAGACGTAGAGATAGCCCTGAGGTAGACGTAGAGATAGCCCCTGAGGTAGACGTAGAGATAGCCCCTGAGGTAGACGTAGAGATAGCCCCTGAGGTAGACGTAGAGATAGCCCCTGAGGTAGACATAGAGATAGCCACTGAGGTAGACATAGAGATAGCCACTGAGGAACACATAGAGATAGCCCCTGAGGTAGACATAGAGATAGCCCCTGAGGTAGACATAGAGATAGCCCCTGAGGAACACATAGAGATAGCCCCTGGGGCGTAGAGATGGCCCTGGGGTAGACATAGAGATAGCCCCTGAGATAGACATAGAGATGGCCCCTGAGGTGGACATAGAGATAGCCCCTGAGGTAGACCTCGAGATAGCCCCTGAGGTAGACGTGAGATAGCCCCTGGGGTAGACGTAGAGATAGCCCCTGAGGTAGACGTAGAGATAGCCCCTGAGGTAGACGTAGAGATAGCCCCTGAGGTAGACGTAGAGATAGCCACTGAGGTAGACATAGAGATAGCCCCTGAGGTAGACATAGAGATAGCCACTGAGGTACACATAGAGATAGCCCCTGAGGTAGACATAGAGATAGCCCCTGGGTAGACATAGAGATAGCCCCTGAGGAACACATAGAGATAGCCCCTGAGGTAGACATAGAGCTAGCCCCTGAGGTAGACATAGAGATAGCCCCTGAGGTAGAGGTAGAGCTAGCCCCTGAGGTAGACATAGAGATAGCCCTGGGGTAGACGTAGAGATATCCCCTGAGGTAGACATAGAGATAGCCACTGAGGTAGACATAGAGATAGCCCCTAAGGTAGACATAGAGATAGCCCCTGAGGTAGACATAGAGATAGCCCCTGAGGTAGACATAGAGATAGCCCCTGAGGTAGACATAGAGATAGCCCCTGAGGTAGACATAGAGATAGCCCCTGAGGTAGACATAGAGATAGCCCCTGAGGTAGACATAGAGATAGCCCCTGAGGAACACATAGAGATAGCCCCTTGTTAGACATAGAGATAGCCCCTGAGGTAGACATAGAGATAGCCCCTGAGGTAGACATAGAGATAGCCCCTGAGGTAGACGTGAGATAGCCCTGAGGTAGACATAGAGATAGCCCTGAGGTAGACGTAGAGATAGCCCCTGAGGTAAACGTAGAGATAGCCCCTGAGGAACATATAGAGATAGCCCCTGAGGTAGACATAGAGATAGCCCCTGAGGTAGACGTAGAGATAGCCCCTGAGGTAGACATAGAGATAGCCCCTGAGGTAGACATAGAGATAGCCACTGAGGTAGACATAGAGATAGCCACTGAGGTAGACATAGAGATAGCCACTGAGGAACACATAGAGATAGCCCCCGAGGTAGACATAGAGATAGCCACTGAGGTAGACATAGAGATAGCCCCTGAGGTAGACATAGAGATAGCCCCTGAGGTAGACACAGAGATAGCCCCTGAGGAACACATAGAGATAGCCCCTGAGGTAGACATAGAGATAGCCCCCGAGGTAGACATAGAGATAGCCCCTGAGGTAGACATAGACATAGCCACTGAGGAACACATAGAGATAGCCCCTGAGGTAGACATAGAGCTAGCCCCTGAGGTAGACATAGAGATAGCCCCTGAGGTAGACATAGAGCTAGCCCCTGAGGTAGGGTAGAGATAGCCCCTGAGGAGGAACACATAGAGATAGCCCCTGAGGAACACATAGAGATAGCCCCTGAGGTAGACATAGAGATAGCCACTGAGGAACACATAGAGATAACCCCTGAGGTAGACATAGAGATAGCCCCTGAGGTAGACATAGAGATAGCCCTGAGGTAGACATAGAGATAGCCCTGAGGAACACATAGAGATAGCCCCTTGTTAGACGTAGAGATAGCCCCTGAGGTAGACATAGAGATAGCCCCTGAGGTAGACGTAGAGATAGCCCCTGAGGTAAGCGTAGAGATAGCCCCTGAGGTAGACGTAGAGATGGCCCCTGAGATAGACATAGAGATAGCCCCTGAGGTAGACATAGAGATAGCCCCTGAGGTAGACGTGAGATAGCCCCTGAGGTAGGCGTAGAGATGGCCCCTGAGGTAGACGTAGAGATGGCCCTGAGGTAGGCGTAGAGATAGCCCCTGAGGTAGACGTAGAGATAGCCCCTGAGGTAGACGTAGAGATAGCCCTGAGGTAGACATAGAGATAGCCACTGAGGTAGACATAGAGATAGCCACTGAGGAAACACATAGAGATAGCCCCTGAGGTAGACATAGAGATAGCCCCTGAGGAACACATAGAGATAGCCCCCTGGGGTAACACGTAGAGATAGCCCCTGAGGTGAAGGCGTGAGATAGCCCCTGAGATAGACATAGAGATAGCCCCTGAGGTAGACATAGAGATGGCCCCTGGGGTGGGCGTGAGATGGCCCTGAGGTAGAGCGTGGAGATAACCCTGAGGTAGACGTAGAGATAGCCCCTGAGGTGGACGTAGAGATGGCCCCTGAGGTAGGCGTGAGATAGCCCCTGAGGTAGGCGTGAGATAGCCCCTGAGGTAGACATAGAGATAGCCACTGAGGTAGACATAGAGATAGCCACTGAGGAACACATAGAGATAGCCCCTGAGGTAGACATAGAGATAGCCCTGAGGTAGACATAGAGATAGCCCCTGAGGAACACATAGAGATAGCCCCTGAGGTAGACATATAGATAGCCCCTGAGGTAGACATAGAGATAGCCCCTGAGGTAGAGGTAGAGCTAGCCCCTGAGGTAGAGGTAGAGCTAGCCCCTGAGGTAGACGTAGAGATATCCCCTGAGGTAGACATAGAGATAGCCACTGAGGTAGACATATAGATAGCCCCTGAGGTAGACATAGAGATAGCCCCTGAGGTAGACATAGAGATAGCCCCTAAGGTAGGCGTAGAGATAGCCCCTGAGGTAGACATAGAGATAGCCCCTGAGGTAGACATAGAGATAGCCCCTGAGGTAGACATAGAGATAGCCACTGAGGTAGACATAGAGATAGCCACTGAGGAACACATAGAGATAGCCCCCGAGGTAGACATAGAGATAGCCACTGAGGTAGACATAGAGATAGCCCCTGAGGTAGACATAGAGATAGCCCCTGAGGTAGACACAGAGATAGCCCCTGAGGAACACATAGAGATAGCCCCTGAGGTAGACATAGAGATAGCCCCCGAGGTAGACATAGAGATAGCCCCTGAGGTAGACATAGAGATAGCCACTGAGGAACACATAGAGATAGCCCCTGAGGTAGACATAGAGCTAGCCCCTGAGGTAGACATAGAGATAGCCCCTGAGGTAGACATAGAGATAGCCCCTGAGGTAGAGGTAGAGCTAGCCCCTGAGGTAGAGGTAGAGCTAGCCCCTGAGGTAGACGTAGAGATAGCCCCTGAGGTAGACATAGAGATAGCCCCTGAGGTAGACATAGAGATAGCCCCTGAGGTAGACATAGAGATAGCCCCTGAGGTAGACATAGAGATAGCCCCTGAGGTAGACATAGAGATAGCCCCTGAGGAACACATAGAGATAGCCCCTTGTTAGACATAGAGATAGCCCCTGAGGTAGACATAGAGATGGCCCCTGAGGTAGACATAGAGATAGCCCCTGAGGTAGACGTAGAGATAGCCCCTGAGGTAGACATAGAGATAGCCCCTGAGGTAGACGTAGAGATAGGCCCTGAGGTAGCGTAGAGATAGCCCCTGAGGTAGACGTAGAGATAGCCCCTGAGATAGACATAGAGATAGCCCTGAGGTAGACATAGAGATAGCCCCTGAGGTAGACGTGAGATAGCCCCTGAGGTAGACGTAGAGATAGCCACTGAGGTAGAGCCCCGTGAGATAGCCCCTGAGGTAGACGTAGAGATAGCCCCTGAGGTAGACGTAGAGATAGCCCCTGAGGAACACGTAGAGATAGCCCCTGAGGTAGACATAGAGATAGCCACTGAGGTAGACATAGAGATAGCCACTGAGGAACACATAGAGATAGCCCCTGAGGTAGACATAGAGATAGCCCCTGAGGTAGACATAGAGATAGCCCCTGAGGAACACATAGAGATAGCCCCTGAGGTAAGCGTAGAGATGGCCCCTGAGGTAGACGTAGAGATAGCCCCTGAGATAGACATAGAGATAGCCCCTGAGGTAGACATAGAGATAGCCCCTGAGGTAGACGTAGAGATAGCCCCTGAGGTAGACGTAGAGATAGCCCCTGAGGTAGACGTAGAGATAGCCCCTGAGGTAGACGTAGAGATAGCCCCTGAGGTAGACGTAGAGATAGCCCCTGAGGTAGACGTAGACATAGAGATAGCCCCTGAGGTAGACATAGAGATAGCCACTGAGGTAGACATAGAGATAGCCACTGAGGAACACATAGAGATAGCCCCTGAGGTAGACATAGAGATAGCCCCTGAGGTAGACATAGAGATAGCCCCTGAGGAACACATAGAGATAGCCCCTGAGGTAGACATATAGATAGCCCCTGAGGTAGACATAGAGATAGCCCCTGAGGTAGAGGTAGAGCTAGCCCCTGAGGTAGAGGTAGAGCTAGCCCCTGAGGTAGACGTAGAGATATCCCCTGAGGTAGACATAGAGATAGCCACTGAGGTAGACATATAGATAGCCCCTGAGGTAGACATAGAGATAGCCCCTGAGGTAGACATAGAGATAGCCCCTAAGGTAGACGTAGAGATAGCCCCTGAGGTAGACATAGAGATAGCCCCTGAGGTAGACATAGAGATAGCCCCTGAGGTAGACATAGAGATAGCCCCTGAGGTAGACATAGAGATAGCCCCTGAGGAACACATAGAGATAGCCCCTTGTTAGACATAGAGATAGCCCCTGAGGTAGACATAGAGATGGCCCCTGAGGTAGACATAGAGATAGCCCCTGAGGTAGACGTAGAGATAGCCCCTGAGGTAGACAT
>NW_027040175.1:82500-155000 GCF_034236695.1 Oncorhynchus nerka
CGAAAGGTTGCAAGTTCAAATCCCCGAGGTGACAAGGCACAAATCTGTCGTTCTGCCCCTGAACAGGCAGTTAACCCACTGTTCCTAGGCCATCATTGAAAATAAGAATTTGTTCTTAACTGACTTGCCTAGTTAAATAAAGGTAAAAAATAGGCAGGGTTTCTGCATAAGCACTTTGTGATATCTGCTACTGTTCAAAATGTTTGAGGTCATTTGTCCTTTGTTTTCCTTGAAATGAGAAATGAGTTGCAAAATGAATAGGAAATATAGTCAAGATGTTGACAAGGTTATAAATAAGTATTTTTAATTGAAATAATAGTTGTGTTCTTCAAACTTTGCTTTCGTCAAAGAATCCTCCATTTGCAGCAATAACAGCCTTGCAGACCTTTGGCTTCTAGTTGTCAGTTTGTTGAGGTAATCTGAAGAGATTTCACCCTATGCTTCCTGAAGCACCTCCCACCAGTTGGATTGGCCTGATGGCTTCTAGTTGTCAATTTGTTGAGGTAATCTGAAGAGATTTCACCCTATGCTTCCTGAAGCACCTCCCACCAGTTGGATTGGCCTGATGGCTTCTAGTTGTCAATTTGTTGAGGTAATCTGAAGAGATTTCACCCCATGCTTCCTGAAGCACCTCCCACCCGTTGGGTTGGCCTGATGGCTTCTAGTTGTCAATGTGTTGAGGTAATCTGAAGAGATTTCACCCCATGCTTCCTGAAGCACCTCCCACCAGTTGGATTGGCCTGATGGCTTCTAGTTGTCAGTTTGTTGAGGTAATCTGAAGAGATTTCACCCCATGCTTCCTGAAGCACCTCCCACAAGTTGGATTGGCCTGATGGCTTCTAGTTGTCAGTTTGTTGAGGTCATCTGAAGAGATTTCACCCCATGCTTCCTGAAGCACCTCCCACCAGTTGGATTGGCCTGATGGCTTCTAGTTGTCAGTTTGTTGAGGTAATCTGAAGAGATTTCACCCCATGCTTCCTGAAGCACCTCCCACCAGTTGGATTGGCCTGATGGCTTCTAGTTGTCAGTTTGTTGAGGTAATCTGAAGAGATTTCACCCTATGCTTCCTGAAGCACCTCCCACCAGTTGGATTGGCCTGATGGCTTCTAGTTGTCAGTTTGTTGAGGTAATCTGAAGAGATTTCACCCTATGCTTCCTGAAGCACCTCCCACCAGTTGGATTGGCCTGATGGCTTCTAGTTGTCAGTCTGTTGAGGTGATCTGAAGAGATTTCACCCCATGCTTCCTGAAGCACCTCCCACCCGTTGGATTGGCCTGATGGCTTCTAGTTGTCAGTTTGTTGAGGTAATCTGAAGAGATTTCACCCCATGCTTCCTGAAGCACCTCCACCAGTTGGATTGGCCTGATGGCTTCTAGTTGTCAGTTTGTTGAGGTAATCTGAAGAGATTTCACCCCATGCTTCCTGAAGCACCTCCCACCAGTTGGATTGGCCTGATGGCTTCTAGTTGTCAGTTTGTTGAGGTAATCTGAAGAGATTTCACCCCATGCTTCCTGAAGCACCTCCCACCAGTTGGATTGGCCTGATGGCTTCTAGTTGTCAGTTTGTTGAGGTAATCTGAAGAGATTTCACCCTATGCTTCCTGAAGCACCTCCCACCAGTTGGATTGGCCTGATGGCTTCTAGTTGTCAATTTGTTGAGGTAATCTGAAGAGATTTCACCCCATGCTTCCTGAAGCACCTCCCACCAGTTGGATTGGCCTGATGGCTTCTAGTTGTCAGTTTGTTGAGGTAATCTGAAGAGATTTCACCCCATGCTTCCTGAAGCACCTCCCACCAGTTGGATTGGCCTGATGGCTTCTAGTTGTCAGTTTGTTGAGGTAATCTGAAGAGATTTCACCCCATGCTTCCTGAAGCACCTCCCACCAGTTGGATTGGCCTGATGGCTTCTAGTTGTCAGTTTGTTGAGGTAATCTGAAGAGATTTCACCCTATGCTTCCTGAAGCACCTCCCACCAGTTGGATTGGCCTGATGGCTTCTAGTTGTCAGTTTGTTGAGGTAATCTGAAGAGATTTCACCCTATGCTTCCTGAAGCACCTCCCACCAGTTGGATTGGCCTGATGGCTTCTAGTTGTCAGTCTGTTGAGGTGATCTGAAGAGATTTCACCCCATGCTTCCTGAAGCACCTCCCACCCGTTGGATTGGCCTGATGGCTTCTAGTTGTCAGTTTGTTGAGGTAATCTGAAGAGATTTCACCCCATGCTTCCTGAAGCACCTCCCACCAGTTGGATTGGCCTGATGGCTTCTAGTTGTCAGTTTGTTGAGGTAATCTGAAGAGATTTCACCCCATGCTTCCTGAAGCACCTCCCACCAGTTGGATTGGCCTGATGGCTTCTAGTTGTCAGTTTGTTGAGGTAATCTGAAGAGATTTCACCCCATGCTTCCTGAAGCACCTCCCACCAGTTGGATTGGCCTGATGGCTTCTAGTTGTCAGTTTGTTGAGGTAATCTGAAGAGATTTCACCCTATGCTTCCTGAAGCACCTCCCACCAGTTGGATTGGCCTGATGGCTTCTAGTTGTCAGTTTGTTGAGGTAATCTGAAGAGATTTCACCCTATGCTTCCTGAAGCACCTCCCACCAGTTGGATTGGCCTGATGGCTTCTAGTTGTCAGTTTGTTGAGGTAATCTGAAGAGATTTCACCCTATGCTTCCTGAAGCACCTCCCACCAGTTGGATTGGCCTGATGGCTTCTAGTTGTCAGTCTGTTGAGGTGATCTGAAGAGATTTCACCCCATGCTTCCTGAAGCACCTCCCACCCGTTGGATTGGCCTGATGGCTTCTAGTTGTCAGTTTGTTGAGGTAATCTGAAGAGATTTCACCCCATGCTTCCTGAAGCACCTCCCACCAGTTGGATTGGCCTGATGGCTTCTAGTTGTCAGTTTGTTGAGGTAATCTGAAGAGATTTCACCCCATGCTTCCTGAAGCACCTCCCACCAGTTGGATTGGCCTGATGGCTTCTAGTTGTCAGTTTGTTGAGGTAATCTGAAGAGATTTCACCCCATGCTTCCTGAAGCACCTCCCACCAGTTGGATTGGCCTGATGGCTTCTAGTTGTCAGTTTGTTGAGGTAATCTGAAGAGATTTCACCCTATGCTTCCTGAAGCACCTCCCACCAGTTGGATTGGCCTGATGGCTTCTAGTTGTCAGTTTGTTGAGGTAATCTGAAGAGATTTCACCCTATGCTTCCTGAAGCACCTCCCACCAGTTGGATTGGCCTGATGGCTTCTAGTTGTCAGTCTGTTGAGGTGATCTGAAGAGATTTCACCCCATGCTTCCTGAAGCACCTCCCACCCGTTGGATTGGCCTGATGGCTTCTAGTTGTCAGTTTGTTGAGGTAATCTGAAGAGATTTCACCCCATGCTTCCTGAAGCCTCTCCCACCAGTTGGATTGGCCTGATGGCTTCTAGTTGTCAGTTTGTTGAGGTAATCTGAAGAGATTTCACCCCATACTTCCTGAAGCCTCTCCCACCAGTTGGATTGGCCTGATGGCTTCTAGTTGTCAATTTGTTGAGGTAATCTGAAGAGATTTCACCCCATACTTCCTGAAGCCTCTCCCACCAGTTGGATTGGCCTGATGGCTTCTAGTTGTCAATTTGTTGAGGTAATCTGAAGAGATTTCACCCCATACTTCCTGAAGCACCTCCCACCAGTTGGATTGGCCTGATGGCTTCTAGTTGTCAGTTTGTTGAGGTAATCTGAAGAGATTTCACCCCATGCTTCCTGAAGCACCTCCCACCAGTTGGATTGGCCTGATGGCTTCTAGTTGTCAGTTTGTTGAGGTAATCTGAAGAGATTTCACCCCATGCTTCCTGAAGCACCTCCCACCAGTTGGATTGGCCTGATGGCTTCTAGTTGTCAGTTTGTTGAGGTAATCTGAAGAGATTTCACCCTATGCTTCCTGAAGCACCTCCCACCAGTTGGATTGGCCTGATGGCTTCTAGTTGTCAGTTTGTTGAGGTAATCTGAAGAGATTTCACCTATGCTTCCTGAAGCACCTCCCACCAGTTGGATTGGCCTGATGGCTTCTAGTTGTCAGTCTGTTGAGGTGATCTGAAGAGATTTCACCCCATGCTTCCTGAAGCACCTCCCACCCGTTGGATTGGCCTGATGGCTTCTAGTTGTCAGTTTGTTGAGGTAATCTGAAGAGATTTCACCCCATGCTTCCTGAAGCCTCTCCCACCAGTTGGATTGGCCTGATGGCTTCTAGTTGTCAGTTTGTTGAGGTAATCTGAAGAGATTTCACCCCATACTTCCTGAAGCCTCTCCCACCAGTTGGATTGGCCTGATGGCTTCTAGTTGTCAATTTGTTGAGGTAATCTGAAGAGATTTCACCCCATACTTCCTGAAGCCTCTCCCACCAGTTGGATTGGCCTGATGGCTTCTAGTTGTCAATTTGTTGAGGTAATCTGAAGAGATTTCACCCCATACTTCCTGAAGCCTCTCCCACAAGTTGGATTGGCCTGATGGCTTCTAGTTGTCAATGTGTTGAGGTAATCTGAAGAGATTTCACCCCATACTTCCTGAAGCACCTCCCACCAGTTGGATTGGCCTGATGGCTTCTAGTTGTCAGTTTGTTGAGGTAATCTGAAGAGATTTCACCCCATGCTTCCTGAAGCACCTCCCACCAGTTGGATTGGCCTGATGGCTTCTAGTTGTCAGTTTGTTGAGGTAATCTGAAGAGATTTCACCCCATGCTTCCTGAAGCACCTCCCACCAGTTGGATTGGCCTGATGGCTTCTAGTTGTCAGTTTGGTGAGGTAATCTGAAGAGATTTCACCCCATGCTTCCTGAAGCACCTCCCACCAGTTGGATTGGCCTGATGGCTTCTAGTTGTCAATTTGTTGAGGTAATCTGAAGAGATTTCACCCTATGCTTCCTGAAGCACCTCCCACCAGTTGGATTGGCCTGATGGCTTCTAGTTGTCAGTTTGTTGAGGTAATCTGAAGAGATTTCACCCCATGCTTCCTGAAGCACCTCCCACAAGTTGGATTGGCCTGATGGCTTCTAGTTGTCAGTTTGTTGAGGTAATCTGAAGAGATTTCACCCTATGCTTCCTGAAGCACCTCCCACCAGTTGGATTGGCCTGATGGCTTCTAGTTGTCAGTTTGTTGAGGTAATCTGAAGAGATTTCACCCCATGCTTCCTGAAGCACCTCCCACAAGTTGGATTGGCCTGATGGCTTCTAGTTGTCAGTTTGTTGAGGTAATCTGAAGAGATTTCACCCCATGCTTCCTGAAGCACCTCCCACCAGTTGGATTGGCCTGATGGCTTCTAGTTGTCAGTTTGTTGAGGTGATCTGAAGAGATTTCACCCCATGCTTCCTGAAGCACCTCCCACCAGTTGGATTGGCCTGATGGCTTCTAGTTGTCAGTTTGTTGAGGTGATCTGAAGAGATTTCACCCCATGCTTCCTGAAGCACCTCCCACAAGTTGGATTGGCTTGATGGGCACTTCTTACGTACCATACGGTCAAGCTGCTCCCACAACAGCTCAATAGGGTTGAGATCCGGTGACTCTGCTGGCCACTCCATTATAGACAGAATACCAGCTGACTGCTTCTTCCCTAAATAGTTATTGCATATTTTGGAGCTGTGCTTTGGGTCATTGTCTTGTTGGCTCCAATTAAGCGTCGTCCACAGGGTATGGCATGGTGTTGCAAAATGGAGTGATAGCCTTCCTTCTTCAAGATCCCTTTTTACAAATCTCCAACATTCCCACCACCAAAGCACCCCCAGACCATCACATTGCCTCCACCATGCTTGACAGATGGTGTCAAGCACTCCTCCAGCATGTTTTCATTTTTCTGCATCTCACGAATGTTCCTCTTTGTTATCCGAACACCTCAAACTTAGATTCGTCTGTCTATAACACTTTTTTCCAATCTTCCTCTGTCCAGTGTCTGTTCTTTTGCCCATCTTAATCTTTAATTTTTATTGGCCAATCTGAGATATAGCTTTTTCTTTGCATCTCTGCCTAGAAAGCCAGCAACCCGGAGTTGCCTCTTTGTTGACATTGAGACTGGTGTTTTGCAGGTACTTTTTAATGAAGCTGCCAGTTGAGGACTTGTAAGGTGCCTGTTTCTCAAACTAGACACTCTAATGTACTTGTCCTCTTGCTCACTTGTGCCTTGCTCACCACTCCTTTTTCTATTCTGGTTAGAGCCAGTCTGTGCTGTTCTGTGAAGGGAGTAGCACACATCGTTGTACAAGACCATGCAATTTCTCGCATGGAATAGCCTTAATTTCGCAGAACAAGAATAGACTGATGAGTTTAAGAAGAAACGTCTTTGTATTCTAGCCATTTTGCGCCTGTAATCGAACCCACAAATGCTGATGCTCCAGATACTCAATTAGTCTAAAGAAGGCCAGTTGTATTGCTTCTTTAATTAATCAGAACAACAGTTTTCAGCTGTTCTAACATAATTGCAAAAGGGTTTTCTAATAGATTAGCTAACACAACGTGCCATTGGAACACAGGAGTGATGGTTGCTGAAAATGGGCCTCTTGTACACCTATGTAGATATTCCATTAAAAAATCTGCCGTTTCCAGCTACAATAGTCATTTACAACAGTAACAATATCTACACTGTATTTCTGATCAATTTGATGTTATTTTAATGGACAAACATTTTTTGCTTTTCTTTCAAAAAACTATTTTCAAAGACACTTCTAAGTGACCCCAAAGTTTTGAACGGTAGTGTATTTACATTGTTCAAACAGGACAAATTTGAGAGGGCACATATCTGATGATGCCTCTGCTGTACACTGTATATGACTCTGACATAATCCATGATTAGCACTAGCATGTGAAATGATAAACAATACAATAATGGCCTATAGTGGATTATTTCGTCTATTACAGTATGTAATACTATGGTAAAAAAAATATTTTAATACATTTGCAAACATTTAAAAAAAAACGTTTTTGCTTTGCCATAATGGGGTATTGTGATGTCATAATGGGGTATTGTGATGTCATAATGGGGTATTGCTTTGCCATAATGGGGTATTGCTTTGCCATAATGGGGTATTGCTTTGCCATAATGGGGTATTGTGATGTCATAATGGGGTATTGCTTTGCCATAATGGGGTATTGCTTTGCCATAATGGGGTATTGTGATGTCATAATGGGGTATTGCTTTGCCATAATGGGGTATTGCTTTGCCATAATGGGGTATTGCTTTGCCATAATGGGGTATTGTGATGTCATAATGGGGTATTGTGATGTCATAATGGGGTATTGCTTTGCCATAATGGGGTATTGCTTTGCCATAATGGGGTATTGCTTTGCCATAATGGGGTATTGCTTTGCCATAATGGGGTATTGCTTTGCCATAATGGGGTATTGCTTTGCCATAATGGGGTATTGCTTTGCCATAATGGGGTATTGCTTTGCCATAATGGGGTATTGCTTTGCCATAATGGGGTATTGCTTTGCCATAATGGGGTATTGCTTTGCCATAATGGGGTATTGCTTTGCCATAATGGGGTATTGTGATGCCATAATGGGGTATTGTGATGTCATAATGGGGTATTGCTTTGCCATAATGGGGTATTGCTTTGCCATAATGGGGTATTGCTTTGCCATAATGGGGTATTGCTTTGCCATAATGGGGTATTGCTTTGCCATAATGGGGTATTGCTTTGCCATAATGGGGTATTGCTTTGCCATAATGGGGTATTGCTTTGCCATAATGGGGTATTGCTTTGCCATAATGGGGTATTGCTTTGCCATAATGGGGTATTGCTTTGCCATAATGGGGTATTGTGATGTCATAATGGGGTATTGTGATGTCATAATGGGGTATTGTGATGTCATTATGGGAAATTGTGTTTAGATTGCTGATAATTTTTTTTTACATCAATTTTAGAATAAGTCTGTAACGTAACGTGAATGTGGAAAAAGTCAAGGGATCTGAATACCTTCTTAAGACACTGTAGGTATAATTCTGTGGGCCTAATTCAGATAATGCATGTAATAACAAGTTGCCCAGTGCTTCAAGCTAAAACATTTCAGAGTTTTTAAAAAAGGAACATAAATAGACTGTTACTTTTTTGGGGGGTTCAAATCGGTTCAGAACTTTGTTTAGCTGGTCAGAAAAGTGGAACGGAACGGAAACAATGAAGGTTCTGTTCGGAACTAAACTCATTTTGGTTTCCGACAGAGAAGACCTCCTGTCCAATCATATACAGATATCACTAGGAGCTCTGATTAAATTGTATGGGTCACTGTCAGTCTGGATCAAACCAGCTGTTTCCAAACCAAACCAACTGGTGTTGCCAGAAGAGGAGGCCTGCTGTCCAATAAGTCTGTGTGGATATGAGGACTGGGTTAGGAAACAATGGGTTGAACCATGCAGCTGTTGTCCAGACGGTGTTGACAGAGTCGCAGAGGAGGTTATATTAAATTGTAGACTAAGTTATAAACTGTCCTTGTAATGGTGTATGTAGCTAACAGCCACGACCTTCTGCGTTTACCAGCCTGCGATGGGTTAAACCATGCAGCTGTTTCCAGACGTTGTTGACAGAGAGACAGAGGAAGCCTGCTGCCCAGTAAGCCTGATGAGCTGCACTTTTAATTAACCAACCAGACCACACGTCTACTCAATTAATCACTCTGAATTATTAAGTAACTACAGCAGATCACACACTGACCTTGTGTCCTTGTAGACACACAGATATATAGACAGACAGCTCCTCTGACTGAAGGCTGTGCACATGTCAACTAGACAGGCAGGCAGACAAACAGACAGACAGATAGACAGGCAGGCAGGCAGGCAGGCAGGCGGGCGGGCGGGCGGGCGGGCAGACGGACGGACGGACGGACGGACGGACGGACGGACGGACGGACGGACGGACGGACAGACGGACAGACAGACAGACAGACAGACAGACAGACAGACAGACAGACAGACAGACAGACAGACAGACAGACAGACAGACAGACAGACAGACAGACAGACAGACAGACAGACAGACAGACAGACAGACAGACAGACGGACGGACGGACAGACAGCTCCTCTGACTGAAGGCTGTGCACAGGCCAACTAGACAGACAGACAGACAGACAGACAGACAGACAGACAGACAGACAGACAGACAGACAGACAGACAGACAGACAGACAGATCCTCTGACTGAAGGCTGTTTTCTATCCCTGCGTTACTCTTACTGATTAAGCTTTTTTTCAAGACCCCTGATTATTCCCCGAGACATTACTATTTGTCCATGATGTGTGCTGATTGGTCAGGGTGGTGTCCATGACGCATGCTGATAGGTCAGAGACAGCATGGTGGACTACTGCTGTTCTTGAGTGATTCATGTTTTGCCTTTGACCTTCATGGCCTTTCTTTTGTAACGTGAAAACAGTGCATTAGGCTAACAGAGCACAGTCCTCCTCTCCTCTCCTCTCCTCTCCTCTCCTCTCCTCTCCTCTCCTCTCCTCTCCTCTCCTCTCCTCTCCTCTCCTCTCCTCCTCTCCTCTCCTCTTCTCTTCTCCTCTGTTCTCTTCTCTTCTCCTCTGTAATGTGAAAACATTAGCAGACATTTGGAGATGCTCTTCACTACATTAGGCTAAAACACCACAATCCTATTCTCTGACTGACTGACTTCTGACCACAACCTCTCGCCGGCAGCTGTTTCTGTTATCTCCTCTTCTGCTGTGAACCAGCTTACGCCCTTCAATGCCTCTCCTCTCCCCCTCACTCCTCTCCCCTCCTCTCTTTCTGTGTACCAGGGTATGCTCTTCATGGCCTCTCCTCTCCCCTCCTCTCCTGCTGTGTACCAGGGTATGGTTCCCTGTTGAAGCTCTTCATGGCCTCTCCCCATCCCTCCTCTCCTCTCCCCTCCTCGCCTGCTGGGTACCAGGGTATGGCTCCCTGTTGAAGATCTTCATGGCCTCTCCCCATCCCTCCTCTCCTCTCCCCTCCTCGCCTGCAGTGTACCAGGGTATGCTCTTCATGGCCTCTCCCCATCCCTCCTCTCCTCTCCTCATCCCTCCTCTCCTCTCCCCTCCTCGCCTGCTGTATACCAGGGTATGGCTCCCTGTTGAAGCTCTTCATGGCCTCTCCTCTCCTCATCCCTCCTCTCCTCTCACCTCCTCACCTGCTGTGTACCAGGGTATGGCTCCCTGTTGAAGCTCTTCATGGCCTCTCCTCTCCTCATCCCTCCTCTCCTCTCCCCTCCTCGCCTACTGTGTACCAGGGTATGGCTCCCTGTTGAAGCTCTTCATGGCCTCTCCCCATCCCTCCTCTCCTCTCCCCTCCTCGCCTGCTGTGTACAAGGGTATGCTCTTCATGGCCTCTCCCCATCCCTCCTCTCCTCTCCTCTCCTCGCCTGCTGTGTACAAGGGTATGCTCTTCATGGCCTCTCCTCATCCCTCCTCTCCTCTCCCCTCCTCGACTGCTGTGAATGTTGGTAAGCTCTTCATGGCCTCTCCTCATCCATCCTCCCCTCCCCTCTCCCCTCCTCGCCTGCTGTGTACCAGGGTATGCTCTTCATGGCCTCTCCCCATCCCTCCTCTCCTCTCCTCATCCCTCCTCTCCTCTCACCTCCTCACCTGCTGTGTACCAGGGTATGGCTCCCCGTTGAAGCTCTTCATGGCCTCTCCTCTCCTCATCCCTCCTCTCCTCTCCCCTCCTCGCCTACTGTGTACCAGGGTATGGCTCCCTGTTGAAGCTCTTCATGGCCTCTCCCCATCCCTCCTCTCCTCTCCCCTCCTCGCCTGCTGTGTACAAGGGTATGCTCTTCATGGCCTCTCCCCATCCCTCCTCTCCTCTCCCCTCCTCGCCTGCTGTGTACAAGGGTATGCTCTTCATGGCCTCTCCTCATCCCTCCTCTCCTCTCCCCTCCTCGCCTGCTGTGAATGTTGGTAAGCTCTTCATGGTGGCCTCTCCTCATCCATCCTCCCCTCTCCTCTCCTCATCCCTCCTCTCCTCTCCCCTCCTCGCCTACTGTGTACCAGGGTATGGCTCCCTGTTGAAGCTCTTCATGGCCTCTCCCCATCCCTCCTCTCCTCTCCCCTCCTCGCCTGCTGTGTACAAGGGTATGCTCTTCATGGCCTCTCCCCATCCCTCCTCTCCTCTCCCCTCCTCGCCTGCTGTGTACAAGGGTATGCTCTTCATGGCCTCTCCTCATCCCTCCTCTCCTCTCCCCTCCTCGCCTGCTGTGAATGTTGGTAAGCTCTTCATGGTGGCCTCTCCTCATCCATCCTCCCCTCTCCTCTCCCCTCCTCGCCTGCTGTGTACCAGGGTATGCTCTTCATGGCCTCTCCCCATCCCTCCTCTCCTCTCCCCTCCTCTCCTGCTGTGTACAAGGGTATGGCTCCCTGTTGAAGCTCTTCATGGCCTCTCCCCATCCCTCCTCTCCTCTCCCTCCTCTCCTGCTGGGTACCAGGGTATGGCTCCCTGTTGAAGCTCTTCATGGCCTCTCCCCATCCCTCCTCTCCTCTCCCCTCGTCGCCTGCTGTGAACGATGGTATGCTCTCTCTCCCTTCCCTGTTGAAGCTCTTCATGACCTCTCCTCGGTAAAGCTGTTAGGTGCAGGGCTTCAGAAAGAAGGAGAGAGAATAAATGAGTTGACAACAGGGAATACTGTGCTGTCAGAGAGAGAATAAATTAGTTGACATCAGGGAGTACTGTACTGTCAGAGAGAGAATAAAGGAGTTGACAACAGGGAATACTGTACCATTAGAGGAGGTAGAATAAAGGAGTTGACAACAGGGAGTACTGTACTGTCAGAGAGAGAATAAAGGAGTTGACAACAGGGAGTACTGTACTGTCAGAGAGAGAATAAAGGAGTTGACAACAGGGAGTACTGTACTGTCAGAGAGAGAATAAAGGAGATGACAACAGGGAATACTGTACTGTCAGAGAGAGAATAAAGTAGTTGACAACAGGGAATCCTTGTGAAGACGTACAGAAACGTTTGACCTCTGTCATTGCCAACAGAGGGTATATAACAATGTATTGAGATAAATAATACTTATTTTCCACCATAATTTGCAAATACATTAATTAAAAATCCTACAATGTGATTTTCTGGATTTCTTTTCTCATTTTGTCTGTCATAGTTGAAGTGTACCTATGATGAAAATGACAGGCCTCTCTCATCTTTTTAAGTGGGAGAACTTGCACAATTGGTGGCTGACTAAATACTTTTTTGCCCCACTGTACCTTAGTATGATTCTCAATCAGAGACAACGATAGCCAGCTGCCTCTGATTGAGAACCACACCCGGCCAAAACAACAAAGAAATACAAAACATAGAAAATGAACATAGAATGCCCACACTAGTCACACCCTGGCCTAACCAAAATAGAGAATGAAAGCCTCTTTATGGCCAGGCTACCAGCTCATGTTCGTCCACTCACAACATATTTCCAGCATCCAAACTCCAACACTGTGATGAATGGAAAGAGACAGCTGTTATTCTAATGACTTTCTCTTACAAAAAACATCTACTTCACTTATATATCCTGAATTATAGACCCCCCCCTCTCTCTCTCTCTCTCTGTCTCTCTCTCTCTCTCTCTGTCTCTCTGTCTCTCTCTCTCTCTCTCTCTGTCTCTCATTCTCTCTCTCTCTCTGTCTTTCTCTCTCTCTCTCTCTCTCTCTCTGCCTCTCTCTCCTCTCTCTCTCACTCTGTCTCTCTCTCTCCCCCTCTCTCTCCTCTCTCTCGCTCTCTCTCCCCTCCTCCTGCCTAGTGACTCACCAACAACATGTGACTTTATTTGTATGAATATTTATTATTATTAGTTCCTGCCAAGGCAGCAGCTACTCTTCCTGGGGTTTATTATGGATCCCCATTAGTTCCTGCCAAGGCAGCAGCTACTCTTCCTGGGGTTTATTATGGATCCCCATTAGTTCCTGTCAAGGCAGCAGCTACTCTTCCTGGGGTTTATTATGGATCCCCATTAGTTCCTGTCAAGGCAGCAGCTACTCTTCCTGGGTTTATTATGGATCCCCATTAGTTCCTGCCAAGACAGCAGCTACTCTTCCTGGGGTTTATTATGGATCCCCATTAGTTCCTGTCAAGGCAGCAGCTACTCTTCCTGGGGTTTATTATGGATCCCCATTAGTTCCTGCTAAGGCAGCAGCTACTCTTCCTGGGGTTTATTATGGATCCCCATGAGTTCCTGTCAAGGCAGCAGCTACTCTTCCTGGGTTTATTATGGATCCCCATTAGTTCCTGCCAAGGCAGCAGCTACTCTTCCTGGGGTTTATTATGGATCCCCATTAGTTCCTGCCAAGGCAGCAGCTACTCTTCCTGGGGTTTATTATGGATCCCCATTAGTTCCTGCCAAGACAGCAGCTACTCTTCCTGGGGTTTATTATGGATCCCCATTAGTTCCTGCCAAGGCAGCAGCTACTCTTCCTGGGGTTTATTATGGACCCCCATTATTTCCTGGCAAGGCATCAGCTACTCTTCCTGGGGTTTATTATGGATCCCCATTAGTTCCTGCCAAGGCAGCAGCTACTCTTCCTGGGGTTTATCATGGATCCCCATGAGTTCCTGCCAAGGCAGCAGCTACTCTTCCTGGGGTTTATTATGGATCCCCATGAGTTCCTGCCAAGGCAGCAGCTACTCTTCCTGGGGTTTATCATGGATCCCCATTAGTTCCTGCCAAGGCAGCAGCTACTCTTCATGGGGTTTATTATGGATCCCCATTAGTTCCTGTCAAGGCAGCAGCTACTCTTCCTTGGGTTTATCATGGATCCCCATTAGTTCCTGTCAAGGCAGCAGCTACTCTTCCTGGGGTTTATCATGGATCCCCATTAGTTCCTGTCAAGGCAGCAGCTACTCTTCCTGGGGTTTATCATGGATCCCCATTAGTTCCTACCAAGGCAGCAGCTACTCTTCCTGGGGTTTATCATGGATCCCCATTAGTTCCTGCCAAGGCAGCAGCTACTCTTCCTGGGGTTTATTATGGATCTTAATTAGTTCCTGCCAAGGCAGCAGCTACTCTTCCAGGGGTTTATTATGGATCCCCATTAGTTCCTGCCAAGGCAGCAGCTACTCTTCCTGGGGTTTATTATGGATCCCCATTAGTTCCTGCCAAGGCAGCAGCTACTCTTCCTGGGGTTTATTATGGATCTTAATTAGTTCCCGCCAAGGCAGCGGCTACTCTTCATGGGGTTTATTATGGATCCCCATCAGTTCCTGCCAAGGCAGCAGCTACTCTTCATGGGGTTCATTATGGATCCCCATTAGTTCCTGCCAAGGCATCAGCTACTCTTCCTGGGGTTTATTATAAATCCCCATGAGCTCCTGCCAAGGCAGCAGCTACTCTTCATGGCTCTTCATTATGGATCCCCATTAGTTCCTCCCAAGGCAGCAGCTACTCTTCCTGGGGTTTATTATGGATCCCCATGAGTTCATGCCAAGGGCCATCAGTTCCTGTTAATGATACACCAGGTCTAAAATGATACCCCAGGTTAAGCACTATATTGATACCCCAGGCCTATAATGATACCCCAGTTAATGCCCTATAACGATACCCCAGGTGTCACGCCCTGACCTTAGTGATCCTTTTAATTCTCTATTTTGGTTAGGGCAGGGTGTGACTAGGGTGGGCAATCTAGTTTTCCTATTTCTTTGTTTGGCCTGGTATGGTTCCCAATCCGAGGCAGCTGTCTATCATTGTCTCTGATTGGGGCTCATACTTAGGCAGCCTGTTTTCCTACTTTAGTTTGTGGGATCTTGATTTTGTTAGTTGCTGTGTAGCAGAGCTTTACGTTCCTTTTGTATTTTGTTGTTTTTCGGTGTTCGCCAACCACTCTGCACCTTGGTCTCCTCATTCCATCAACGAGCGTAACACCAGGTCTATAACAATACCCCAGGTCTATAACAATACCCCAGGTCATGAACTATGATGATACCCCAGGTCTATAATGATACCCCAGGTCTATAACAATACCCCAGGTCATGAACTATAATGATAACCCAGGTCTATAATGATACACCAGGTCTATAACAATACCCCAGGTCATGAACTATAATGATACCCCAGGTCTATAACGATACCCCAGGTCATGAACTATAATGATACCCCAGGTCTATAACAATACCCCAGGTCATGAACTATAATGATACACCATGTCTATAATGATACCCCAGGTCATGAACTATAATGATACCCCTTGTATATAATGATACCCCAGGTCTATAATGATACCCCAGGTCTATAATGATACCCAAGGTCTATAATGATACCCCAGGTCATGAACTATAATGATACCCCAGGTCTATTATGATACCCCAGGTCTATAATGATACCCCAGGTCTATAACAATACCCCAGGTCATGAACTATAATGATACCCCTTGTCTATAATGATACCCCAGGTCTATAATGATACCCCAGGTCTATAATGATACCCCAGGTCATGAACTATAATGATACCCCAGGTCTATAATGATACCCCAGGTCATGAACTATAATGATACCCCAGGTCTATAATGATACCCCAGGTCTATAACAATACCCCAGGTCATGAACTATAATGATACCCCAGGTCTATAACAATACCCCAGGTCATGAACTATAATGATACCCCAGGTCTATAATGATACCCCAGGTCATGAACTATAATGATACCCCAGGTCTATAATGATACCCCAGGTCTATAACAATACCCCAGGTCATGAACTATAATGATACCCCTTGTCTATAATGATACCCCAGGTCTATAATGATACCCCAGGTCTATAATGATACCCCAGGTCATGAACTATAATGATACCCCAGGTCTATAATGATACCCCAGGTCATGAACTATAATGATACCCCAGGTCTATAATGATACCCCAGGTCTATAACAATTACCCCAGGTCATGAACTATAATGATACCCCAGGTCTATAATGATACCCCAGGTCTATAACAATACCCCAGGTCATGAACTATAATGATACCCCAGGTCTATAATGATACACCAGGTCTATAACAATACCCCAGGTCATGAACTATAATGATACACCAGGTCTATAACGATACCCCAGGTCTATAATGATACCCCAGGTCTATAATGATACCCCAGGTCTATAATGATACCCCAGGTCTATAATGATACCCCAGGTCATGAACTATAATGATACACCAGGTCTATAACAATACCCCAGGTCATGAACTATAATGATACCCCAGGTCTATAATGATACCCTAGGTCATGAACTATAATGATACCCCAGGTCTATAACAATACCCCAGGTCATGAACTATAATGATACACCATGTCTATAATGATACCCCAGGTCATGAACTATAATGATACCCCTTGTATATAATGATACCCCAGGTCTATAATGATACCCCAGGTCTATAATGATACCCAAGGTCTATAATGATACCCCAGGTCATGAACTATAATGATACCCCAGGTCTATAATGATACCCCAGGTCTATAATGATACCCCAGGTCTATAACAATACCCCAGGTCATGAACTATAATGATACCCCTTGTCTATAATGATACCCCAGGTCTATAATGATACCCCAGGTCTATAATGATACCCCAGGTCATGAACTATAATGTCCAGGTCTATAATGATACCCCAGGTCATGAACTATAATGATACCCCAGGTCTATAATGATACCCCAGGTCTATAACAATACCCCAGGTCATGAACTATAATGATACCCCAGGTCTATAACAATACCCCAGGTCATGAACTATAATGATACCCCAGGTCTATAATGATACCCCAGGTCTATAACAATACCCCAGGTCATGAACTATAATGATACCCCAGGTCTATAACAATACCCCAGGTCATGAACTATAATGATACCCCAGGTCTATAATGATACCCCAGGTCATGAACTATAATGATACCCCAGGTCTATAATGATACCCCAGGTCTATAACAATACCCCAGGTCATGAACTATAATGATACCCCTTGTCTATAATGATACCCCAGGTCTATAATGATACCCCAGGTCTATAATGATACCCCAGGTCTATAATGATACCCCAGGTCTATAATGATACCCCAGGTCATGAACTATAATGATACCCCAGGTCTATAATGATACCCCAGGTCTATAACAATACCCCAGGTCATGAACTATAATGATACCCCAGGTCTATAACAATACCCCAGGTCATGAACTATAATGATACCCCAGGTCTATAATGATACCCCAGGTCATGAACTATAATGATACCCCAGGTCTATAATGATACCCCAGGTCTATAACAATACCCCAGGTCATGAACTATAATGATACCCCAGGTCTATAACAATACCCCAGGTCATGAACTATAATGATACCCCAGGTCTATAATGATACCCCAGGTCTATAACAATACCCCAGGTCTATAATGATACGCCAGGTCTATAATGATACCCCAGGTCTATAATGATACCCCAGGTCTATAATGATACCCCAGGTCTATAACAATACCCCAGGTCTATAATGATACGCCAGGTCTATAATGATACCCCATGTCTATAACAATACCCCAGGTCATGAACTATAATGATACCCCAGGTCTATAACAATACCCCAGGTCATGAACTATAATGATACCCCAGGTCTATAATGATACCCCAGGTCTATAATGATACACCATGTCTATAATGATACCCCAGGTCATGAACTATAATGATACCCCAGGTCTATAACAATACCCCAGGTCATGAACTATAATGATACCCCAGGTCTATAATGATACCCCAGGTCTATAATGATACCCCAGGTCTATAATGATACACCATGTCTATAATGATACCCCAGGTCATGAACTATAATGATACCCCAGGTCTATAACAATACCCCAGGTCATGAACTATAATGATACCCCAGGTCTATAATGATACCCCAGGTCATGAACTATAATGATACACCATGTCTATAATGATACCCCAGGTCTATAATGATACCCCAGGTCTATAACAATACCCCAGGTCATGAACTATAATGATACCCCAGGTCTATAATGATACCCCAGATCTATAATGATACCCCTGATCTATAATGATACCCCAGGTCTATAATGATACCCCAGGTCTATAATGATACCCCAGGTCTATAATGATACCCCAGATCTATAATGATACCCCTGATCTATAATGATACCCTAGGTCTATAATGATACCCCAGGTCTATAATGATACCCCAGGTCTATAACAATACCCCAGGTCTATAATGATACCCCAGGTCTATAATGATACCCCCTAGTGATACCCCAGGTCTATAATGATACCCCAGGTCAAGCAACCTAATGATACCCCAGGTCAAGCAACCTAATGATACCCCAGGTCAAGCAACCTAATGATACCCCAGGTCAAGCAACCTAATGATACCCCAGGTCAAGCAACCTAATGATACCCCAGGTCAAGCAACCTAATGATACCCCAGGTCAAGCAACCTACTGATACCCCAGGTCAAGCACTATATTTGAGGTTATTTGAGATTTGAGGTTATCCTCTGATATCCTCCCTACACTCTCTTTCACTGTTCACAGTAGTTAAATATAAAATATACTGTCCTCTCTTCTCTCTCTACTCCCCCCCCACCCAGTGTGGAAGAGACTCCACGTGGCGACAGTTTCTCTGACAGCACCTGTAGCCGGGGGCCCTACCTGAGCAGCTCTGATCACCGCTACAGCAGTGGCCCCGGCCCACCGGACCCCGATCCCAACACCACCCCCAGGGCCCCCCGGTGGCCCCCCCCAGTCCTGCCTCCCTGGCCTGGGTCCAGAGGACCCGGTATCAGCCTGCCAGCCTGGCGCTCCGGAAGCAGGAGGAGGAGGACAACAAGCGCTGCAAAGCACTGTCCGACAGCTATGAGCTCTCCACAGACCTACAGGACAAGAAGGTGTGCATATTATTATTATATTATTGGATATGTTATTGTTATTATTATTGTTATTAATATTATTATTATTACCATTATTATGGAGGTGCAAAGCCCTGTCTAACAACTATGAGTTCTCCACAGACCCACAGAAGAAGAATGTATACAAGGCAGTTGATTATAGTCTATACTTTACTATAATATGGGGCGACAGGCAGCCTAGTGGTTAGAGTGTAGAGGAGGCAGGTAGCCTAGTGGTTAGAGTGTAGAGGAGGCAGGTAGCCTAGTGGTTAGAGTGTAGAGGAGGCAGGTAGCCTAGTGGTTAGAGTGTAGAGGAGGCAGGTAGCCTAGTGGTTAGAGTGTAGGGACGGCAGGTAGCCTAGTGGTTAGAGTGTAGAGGAGGCAGGTAACCTAGTGGTTAGAGTGCCTAGTGGTTAGAGTGTAGAGGCGGTAGGTAACCTAGTGGTTAGAGTGTGAAGGAGGCAGGTAGCCTAGTGGTTAGAGTGTAGGGACGGCAGGTAGTCTAGTGGTTAGAGTGTAGGGGTGGCAGGTAGCCTAGTGGTTAGAGTGTAGTGGTGGCAGGTTGCCTATTGGTTAGAGTGTAGGCGCGGCAGGTAGACTAGTGGTTAGAGTGTAGGGGTGGCAGGTAGCCTAGTGGTTAGAGTGTAGGGACGGCAGGTAGCCTAGTGGTTAGAGTGTAGCGGCGGCAGGTAGCCTAGTGGGTAGAGTGTAGGGGCGACAGGTAGCCTAGTGGATAGAGTGTAGAGGAGGCAGGTAGCCTAGTGGTTAGAGTGTAGAGGAGGCAGGTTGCCTAGTGGTTAGAGTGTAGAGGAGGCAGGTAGCCTAGTGGTTAGAGTGTAGGGGTGGCAGGTAGCCTAGTTGTTAGAGTGTAGGGGCGGCAGGTAGCCTAGTGTTTAAAGTGTAGTGGTGGCAGGTAGCCTAGTGGTTAGAGTGTAGGGGCGACAGGTTGCCTAGTGGTTAGAGTGTAGTGGTGGCAGGTAGCCTAGTGGTTAGAGTGTAGGGGCGACAGGTAGCCTAGTGGTTAGAGTGTAGGGGTGACAGGTTTCCTAGTGGTTAGAGCGTTGGACTAGTAACCGTAAAGGTTGCAAGATTGAATCCCTGAGCTGACAAGGTAATACCCTGAACAAGGCAGTTAACCCCACTGTTCCTAGACCAGTTAACCCCACTGTTCCTAGACCGTCATTGAAAAAAATGATTTGTTCTTAACTGACTTGCCAAGTTAAATAAAGGTCAAATAAAATAATGTAATGTACAAACAGTCTGATTTCTGATGTTGTATTCTATATTGTTATGTATTCTGATTCTGTGTGATGTAATGAAGACAAACTAGTAAACATAACTCTGGTTCAGGTCCTTTCCAACAGAAACAAAATAACATGTTTTCAAAACAGAGGTTATAGAGATTTCAATAGGGTCAAAAATCTCCCCTAATCTCCAGCTCTCTCATTGGTCCCCTCCACTTCCTCCCACTCTGTCATTGGTCCTCTCCACTTCCCCCTACTCTCTAATCCGTCCTTTCCACTTCCCCCCACTCTCTGGATGATATTTTCCAGTTCCTCCTTCTCCCTCATTGGTCCTCTCCACTTCCTCCTGCTCTCTCTCATTGGTCCTCTCCACTTTCTCCCACTTTCTCATTGGTCATTTCCACTTCCTGTTTCCTGTCAGGTGGAGATGCTGGAGAGGAAGTATGGCGGTTACTTCCTGAGTCGGCGGGCGGCGCGCACCATCCAGACGGCATTCCGTCAGTACCGCATGAACAAGAACTTTGAGCGGCTGAGAAGCTCTGCCTCCGAGAGCAGGATGACTCGGCGCATCATCCTGTCCAACATGAGACTGCAGTACTCGTTTGACGAGCGGCAGGGCCAGCCCCAGGGACAGGGCCAGACCCAGGGACAGGGCCAGACCCAGGGACAGGGCCAGCCACAGGGACAGGGCCAGACCCAGGGACAGGGCCAGACCCAGGGACAGGGCCAGCCCCAGGGCCAGGGGGGACAGAGGTACCCCCACCCTGGAAGGGGGCAGCCTGGGGATGGAGAGATGGAGGCTGGGTCTCCTCCACTGTGCCAGGGGGACATAGAGTACACACACCTGGATGAGACCTTCTCCAAACAGGTGAGAGGAATGGGGCTGCAGTAAGATCATTTATCTTGGTCAGAAGTCAAACATTTTAATGGATATTTAGGTCAGATTTAATTATTTTTTCAGTAAAGGGAGGAAACTATGAGCTAGTTTCCCAGACACATATTAATAGTGGAGATTTTCTGTTGAGCCCAGGAGTACTGTAGGCTAAATCTGTGTTCTGGAAACCAGTCCTATTGAGTGTCTGTAACAGAGCATACCACTACAACTTCTTCCACCGCCAGAAAATATACTTCCAGACAGCTAATGCAAGCATGAACAACCTCTTAACCTCTTCCCGCGCGAATCCCGTTATCCTCTTGATTCTAGCCATCCCGGATCCGGGATCGTGAATACAGCCTCAAGCTCATTACCATAACGTAACGTTAACTATTCATGAAAATCGCAAATGAAATTAAATAAATATGCTAGCTCTCAAGCTTAGCCTTTTGTTAACAACACTGTCATCTCAGATTTTCAAAATATGCTTTTCAACCATAGCAAAACAAGCATTTGTGTAACAGTATTGATAGCTAGCGTAGCATTTAGCGTAGCATTCAGCGGGCAACATTTTCACAAAAACAAGAAAAGCATTCAAATAAAATCATTTACCTTTGAAGAACTTCGGATGTTTTCAATGAGGAGACTCTCAGTTAGATAGCAAATGTTCCGTTTTTCCTGAAAGATTCTTTGTGTAGGAGAAATCGCTCCGTTTTGTACGTCACGTTTGGCTACCAAAAAAAAACGAAAAGTCAGTCATCAAAACACCAAACTTTTTTCCAAATTAACTCCATAATATCGACTGAAACATGGTAAACGTTGTTTAGAATCAATCCTCAAGGTGTTTTTCACATATCTCTTTGATGATATATCGTTCGTGGAAGTCTCCTCTCTCCTCTGAATCACATGGAAGAATGCTTGCAGCTGGAGATTACTCACCAATTTCGACAAAGGACACCAGGCGGACACCTGGTAAATGTAGTCTCTTATGGCCAATCTTCCAATGATATGCCTACAAACACGTCACAATGCTGCAGACACCTTGGGGAAACGGCAGAACGTGTAGGCTCGTTCAGGGCGCATTCACAGCCATATAAGGAGACAATGGAAAACAGCGCCTCAAAATTTTGCTCATTTCCTGTTTGAAGTTTCATCTTGGTTTCGCCTGTAGCATCAGTTCTGTGGCACTCACAGATAATATCTTTGCAGTTTTGGAAACGTCAGAGTGTTTTCTTTCCAAAGCTGTCAATTATATGCATAGTCGAGCATCTTTTAGTGACAAAATATCTTGTTTAAAACGGGAACGTTTTTTCATCCAAAAATGAAATACTGCCCCTAGTGTTCCAAGAGGTTATCGGGATTGATTTGACAACAGCTAGTGAAATTGCAGGGTGCCAAATTCAAACAACAAAAATCTCATAATTAAAATTCCTCAAACATACAAGTATTATACACCATTTTAAAGATAAACTTGTTGTTAATCCCACCACAGTGTCCGATTTCAAAAAGGCTTTACTACGAAAGCATACCATGCGATTATGCTAGGTCAGCGCCTAGTCACAGGAAAACACAGCCATTTTTCAAGCCAAAGAGTCACAAAAAGCAGAAATACGGATAAAATTCATCACTAACCTTTGATGATCTTCATCAGATTGCACTCATAGGACTTCTTGTTACACAATACATGTATGTTTTGTTTGATAAAGTTCATATTTATATCCAGAAATCTGTTCAAACATTCAGTGAAAGGGTAGAGAGCCACATCAAATTATAGAAATACTCATCATAAATGTTGATGAAAATACAAGTGTTATACATGGAATTAAAGTTATACTTCTCCTTAATGCAAAACAAAAAGCTTTACAGCGAACGCACACTTTGTGATAATCTGAGTACAGCGCTCAGACAACAAAACAAGCCATACAGATATCCGCCGTGTTGTGGAGTCAACAGAAGTCAGAAATAGCATTATAAATATTCACTTACCTTTGATGATCTTCATCAGAATGCACTCCCAGGAATCCCAGTTCCACAATTAACGTTTGTTTTGTTCGATACAGTCCATAATTTATGTCCAAATACCTCCTTTTTATTCGCTCGTTTAGTTCACAAATCCAAATTCACAACGCGCAGGTACTTAGTCCAGATGAAAAGTCTACAAGTTATATTACAGTTCGTAGAAACATGTCAAACGAAATATAGAATCAATCAGGCTTACCTGTCTGTCTTTATCCATCCTGTGTGGCTTACCTTTCTGTAGTGTTTAATAAGTCGACCCTCTACTTTTTTGAACATTCTGTTAAAAATCGCGCAACATTTCAGCGCCCTGCTACTCATGCCAGGAATATAGTATATGCATTTGCTTAGTCTGTGTGGATAGAAAACACTCAGACGTTTATAAAACTGGTTAAATCACTGCTGTGGCTTTACCAGAACGGCATTTACATCGAAAAGCACAGGAAAAACTGATCACTGAAAATGGGAAAATATATCCATGCGCTACTTGAACCCATTGATAAAGGTGAACCACAATTAATTGACTGAGGTTGCAGTACCTACAGCTTCCACACGGTGTCTAGAGTCTTGTCATTTCCCTTCGAGTTTTTTCTTGGTCAAACACATGCAGGGCACCATATCTCCTATGGTCTAGGACCGGATATTTTCGTTGAGTTTCTAGCCGGACATTTTTCCAGACGGACAGCTAATGATCTTTACATCGCCTCCTGATGAATTTTATCGCTTATTAACGTTTACTAATACCTAATGTTGCATTACAAACGTATTTCGAAGTGTTTTGTGAAAGTTTAGCGCATTTGCATTTCCAGAGCTCTAGTTGGGACGCAAGCGTCCCGAGTAGAAGCAAGAGGTTAATAGAATTTTACTAGAATCCCCAAATAGCTGCCGCAAAGGCAGAGGCTACTCATATTACACTACATAATACACTACATAATACACTACATAATACACTACATAATACACTACATATTACACTACATATTACACTACATATTACACTACATAATACACTACATAATACACTATATAATACACTACATATTACACTACATATTACACTACATATTACACTACATAATACACTACATAATACACTACATATTACACTACATAATACACTACATAATACACTACATAATACACTACATAATACACTACATATTACACTACATATTACACTACATAATACAATATATAATACAATATATAATACAATACATAATACAATATATAATACAATATATAATACAATATATAATACAATATATAATACAATATATAATACAAAACATAATACACTAAATCATACAATATATAATACAATATATAATACACTACATAATACACTACACTATACAATATATAATACAATATATAATACAATATATAATACAAAACATAATACACTACATAATACACTACATAATACAATATATAATACAATATATAATACAAAACATAATACACTACATAATACAATATATAATACACTACATATTACACTACATAATACACTACATAATACACTACATAATACACTACACTATACAATATATAATACAATATATAATACAATATATAATACAATATATAATACAATATATAATACATAATACACTACATAATACACTATATAATACAATATATAATACACTACATAATACACTACATAATACACTACATAATACACTACACTATACAATATATAATACAATATATAATACATAATACAATATATAATACAATATATAATACACTACATAATACACTACATATTACACTACATAATACACTACACCATACAATATATAATACACTACACTATACAATATATAATACAATATATAATACAATATATAATAATATATAATACAATATATAATACAATATATAATACAATATATAATACAATATATAATACAATATATAATACACTACATAATACACTACATAATACACTACATAATACACTACACTATACAATATATAATACACTACACTATACAATATATAATACAATATATAATACAATATATAATACAATATATAATACAATATATAATACAATATATAATACAATATATAATACACTATATAATACAATATATAATACAATATATAATACAATATATAATACACTAATACAATATATAATACAATATATAATACAATATATAATACAATATATAATACAATATATAATACAATATATAATACACTACATAATACACTATATAATACAATATATAATACAATACATAATACACTAAATAATACACTACATAATACACTACACTATACAATATATAATACAATATATAATACAATATATAATACAATATATAATACAATATATAATACACTACATAATACACTACATATTACACTACATAATACACTACACTATACAATATATAATACACTACACTATACAATATATAATACAATATATAATACAATATATAATACAATATATAATACAATATATAATACAATATATAATACAATATATAATACAATATATAATACAATATATAATACAATATATAATACACTACATAATACACTACATATTACACTACATAATACACTACACTATACAATATATAATACACTACACTATACAATATATAATACAATATATAATACAATATATAATACAATATATAATACACTATATAATACAATATATAATACAATATATAATACAATATATAATACACTACACTATACAATATATAATACAATATATAATACAATATATAATACAATATATAATACAATATATAATACAATATATAATACACTATATAATAAAAAATTTAATACAAAACATAATATACTAAACAACATCTAATACACTACATACTACAATACAATAAATAATACAATACATTATACACTAAATAATACAATATATAGTTCACTACATAATACAATACAAAATACACTACATAATACATAACATAATGTACTACATAAAACACTAAATAATACATAACATAATACACTACATATTACACTACATAATACATAATAGAATAATAACGAAATACAATACATAATACACTACTGTACATAATACAATACATAATACACTACTGTACATAATACAATACATAATACACTACTGTACATAATACACTACTGTACATAATACACTACTGTACATAATACACTACTGTACATAATACATAACATAATACAATACATAATACACTACTGTACATAATACACTACTGTACATAATACACTACTGTACATAATACACTACTGTACATAATACACTACTGTACATAATACATAACATAATACACTACATAGTACACTACTGTACATAATACACTACATAGTACACTACTGTACATAATACACTACATAATGCACTACTGTACACAATACACTGCATAATTCAATACATACTACATAACACAGTACAATACATAATACACTACATAATACACTACATAATACATAATACACTACATAATACACTACATAATACACTACATAATACATAGTACACTATATAATACACTACATAATACACTACATAATACACTATATATTACACTACATAATACACTACATAATACACTACATAATACACTACATAATACATAGTACACTATATAATACACTATATAATACACTACATAATACACTATATAATACACTATATAATACACTACATAATACACTACACAATATATAATACACTATATAATACACTATATAATACACTACATAATACACTACATATTACACTATATAATACACTATATAATACACTACATAATACACTATATAATACACTACATAATACACTACATAATACACTACATATTACACTACATAATACACTACATAATACACTACATAATACACTATATAATACACTACATAATACATAATGTACATAATACACTACATAATACACTATATAATACATAATACACTACATAATACACTACATAATACACTATATAATACATAATACACTACATAATACACTACATAATACACTACATAATACACTACATATTACACTATATAATACACTACATAATACACTATATAATACACTATATAATACATACACTACATAATACACTACATAATACACTACATAATACACACATAATACATAATACACTACATAATACACTACATAATACACTATATAATACATAATACACTATATAATACACTATATAATACACTACATAATACACTACATAATACACTACATAATACACTACATAATACACTACATAATACACTACATATTCATACATACTACATACAGTACACTACATAATACAGTACTGTACATACTACACTACATAGAATACATAATACACTACATAATACACTACATAATACACTACATAATACATAGTACACTATATAATACACTACATAATACACTACATAATACACTACATAATACTACATAATACTATATAATACACTACATAATACACTACATAATACACTACATAATACATAATACACTATATAATACTATATAATACACTACATAATACACTACATAATACACTACATAATACACTACATAATACATAATAATACATAAAACACTACATAATACATAACATAATACACTACATATTACACTACATAATACATAATACAATACATAATACAATACATAATACACTACTACATAATACAATACATAATACACTACTGTACATACATAATACACTACATAATACACTACTGTACATAATACACTACTGTACATAATACACTACTGTACATAATACACTACTGTACATAATACACTACTGTACATAATACATAACATAATACACTACATAGTACACTACTGTACATAATACACTACATAGTACACTACTGTACATAATACACTACATAATGCACTACTGTACATAATACACTGCATAATTCAATACATACTACATAACACAGTACAATACATAATACAGTACTGTACATACTACAATACATAGAATACATAATACACTACATAATACACTACATAATACACTACATAATACATAGTACACTATATAATACACTACATAATACACTACATAATACACTACATAATACACTATATATTACACTACATAATACACTACATAATACACTACATAATACACTACATAATACATAGTACACTATATAATACACTATATAATACACTACATAATACACTATATAATACACTATATAATACACTACATAATACACTACACAATATATAATACACTATATAATACACTATATAATACAATACATAATACACTACATATTACACTATATAATACACTATATAATACACTACATAATACACTATATAATACACTATATAATACAATACATAATACACTACATATTACACTATATAATACACTATATAATACACTACATAATACACTATATAATACACTATATAATACATAATACACTATATAATACACTATATAATACACTATATAATACACTACATAATACACTATATAATACACTATATAATACATAATACACTATATAATACACTATATAATACAATACATAATACACTACATATTACACTATATAATACACTATATAATACACTACATAATACACTATATAATACACTATATAATACATAATACACTATATAATACACTATATAATACACTATATAATACACTACATAATACATAATACACTATATAATACACTATATAATACACTACATAATACACTACATAATACACTACATAATACACTACATAATACACTACACAATACACTGCATAATTCAATACATACTACATAACACAGTACAATACATAATACAGTACTGTACATACTACAATACATAGAATACATAATACACTACATAATACACTACATAATACACTACATAATACATAGTACACTATATAATACACTACATAATACACTACATAATACACTACATAATACACTACATAATACACTATATAATACACTATATAATACACTATATAATACACTACATAATACATAATACACTATATAATACACTATATAATACACTATATAATACACTATATAATACACTATATAATACACTACATAATACACTATATAATACACTATATAATACATAGTACACTATATAATACACTATATAATACATAGTACACTATATAATACACTACATAATACACTACATAATACACTACATAATACACTATATAATACACTACATAATACACTACATAATACACTACATAATACACTACATAATACACTATATAATACACTATATAATACACTATATAATACACTACATAATACATAATACACTACATAATACACTACATAATACACTATATAATACACTATATAATACACTATATAATACACTACATAATACATAATACACTATATAATACACTATATAATACACTACATAATACATAATACACTATATAATACACTACATAATACACTACATAATACACTACATAATACACTACATAATACACTACATAATACACTACATAATACACTACATAATACACTACATAATACACTACATAATACATAATACACTACATAATACACTACATAATACATAATAAACACTACATAATACACTATATAATACACTATATAATACACTACATAATACACTACATAATACACTACATAATACACTACATAATACATAGTACACTACATAATACACTATATAATACACTACATAATACACTACATAATACATAATACACTATATAATACACTACATAATACACTATATAATACACTACATAATACACTACATATTACACTACATAATACATAGTACACTACATAATACACTACATATTACACTACATAATACATAGTACACTACATAATACACTATATAATACACTACATAATACACTACATAATACATAATACACTATATAATACACTACATAATACACTATATAATACACTACATAATACACTATATAATACACTACATATTACACTACATATTACACTACATATTACACTACATAATACACTATATAATACACTACATAATACACTACATAATACACTACATATTACACTACATAGTACACTACATAATACATAGTACACTACATAATACACTACATAATACATAATACACTACATAATACACTACATAATACACTACATAATACAATATATAATACACTACATAATACACTACATAATACAATATATAATACACTACATATTACACTACATAATACACTACATAATACACTACATATTACACTACATATTACACTACATATTACACTACATAATACATAGTACACTACATAATACACTACATAATACACTACATAATACACTACATAATACACTACATAATACATAGTACACTACATAATACACTATATAATACACTACATAATACACTATATAATACACTACATATTACACTACATAATACACTACATAATACACTACATAATACACTACATAATACATAATACACTACATAATACACTACATATACATACACTACATAATACATAGTACACTACATAATACACTACATAATACACTACATAATACACTACATAATACACTACATAATACACTACATAATACACTACATATTACACTACATATTACACTACATATTACACTACATAATACATAATAAACACTACATAATACACTATATAATACACTACATAATACACTACATAATACACTACATATTACACTACATAATACACTATATAATACACTACATATTACACTACATAATACACTACATAATACACTACATAATACACTACATAATACATAATACACTATATAATACACTATATAATACACTACATAATACACTACATAATACACTATATAATACACTACATAATACACTACATAATACACTACATATTACACTACATAATAAACACTACATAATACACTATATAATACACTACATAATACACTACATAATACACTACATATTACACTACATAATAAACACTACATAATACACTATATAATACACTACATAATACACTACATAATACACTACATATTACACTACATAATACACTATATAATACACTACATAGTACACTACATAATACACTATATAATACACTACATAATACACTACATATTACACTACATAATACACTACATAATACACTACATAATACACTACATAATACACTACATAATACATAATACACTACATAATACATAATACACTACATAATACATAGTACACTACATAATACACTACATAATACACTACATAATACACTACATATTACACTACATATTACACTACATATTACACTACATAATACATAATAAACACTACATAATACACTATATAATACACTACATAATACACTACATAATACACTATATAATACACTACATAATACACTACATAATACACTACATAATACACTACATAATACATAATACACTACATAATACACTACATAATACACTACATAATACACTACATATTACACTACATAATACACTATATAATACACTACATAATACACTACATATTACACTACATAATACACTATATAATACACTACATAATACACTACATAATACACTACATAATACACTACATATTACACTACATAATACATAATAAACACTACATAATACACTACATAATACACTACATAATACACTACATAATACACTACATAATACACTACATAATACACTACATAATACATAATACACTACATAATACACTACATAATACATAGTACACTACATATTACACTACATATTACACTACATAATACACTACATAATACATAATACACTACATAATACACTACATAATACACTACATATTACACTACATAATACACTACATAATACACTACATAATACACTACATAATACACTACATAATACACTACATAATACACTACATATTACACTACATAATACACTACATAATACACTACATAATACACTACATAATACACTACATATTACACTACATATTACACTACATAATACACTACATAATACACTACATAATACACTACATAATACACTACATAATACACTATATAATACACTACATAATACACTACATATTACACTACATAATACACTACATAATACACTACATAATAAACACTACATAATACACTACATAATACATAATAAACACTACATATTACACTACATAATACACTACATAATACACTACATAATACACTACATAATACACTATATAATACACTACATAATACACTACATAATACACTACATAATACACTACATATTACACTACATATTACTACATATTACACTACATAATACACTACATAATACACTACATATTACACTACATAATACACTACATAATACACTACTACATAATACACTACATAATACATAATAAACACTACATAATACACTACATAATACACTACATAATACACTACATAATACACTACTACATAATAAACACTACATAATACACTACATAATAAACACTACATAATACACTACATAATACACTACATAATACACTACATAATACACTACATAATACACTACTACATAATACACTACATAATACACTACATAATACATAATACACTACATAATACACTACATAATACACTACATAATACACTACATATTACACTACATAATACACTACATAATACACTACATAATACACTACATATTACACTACATAATACACTACATAATACACTACATAATACACTACATAATACACTACACATATTACACTACATAATACATAATAAACACTACATAATACACTACATAATACACTACATAATACACTACATAATACACTACTACATAATACACACATAATACATAATACACTACATAATACTACTACATAGTACATACATATTACACTACATAATACACTACATAATACACTACATAATACACTACATAATACACTACATAATACACTACATAATACACTACATAATACACTACATAATACACTACATAATACACTACATAATACACTACATAATACACTACATAATACACTACATATTACACTACATAATACACTACATAATACACTACATAATAAACACTACATAATACACTACATATTACACTACATATTACACTACATATTACACTACATAATACACTACATAATACACTACATAATACACTACATAATACACTACATAATACACTATATAATACACTACATAATACACTACATATTACACTACATAATACACTACATAATACACTACATAATAAACACTACATAATACACTACATAATACATAATAAACACTACATATTACATACAATACACTACATAATACACTACATAATACACTACATAATACTATATAATACACTACATAATACACTACATAATACACTACATAATACACTATATTACACATATTACATATATTACACTACATAATATAGTACACTACATAATACACTACATATTACACTACATAATACACATAATACATATATACACTACATAATACACTACATAATACATAATACACTACATAATACACTACATAATACACTACATAATACACTACATAATACACTACTAGTACATAATAAACACTACATAATACACATAATACATAATAAACACTACATAATACACTACATAATACACTACATAATACACTACATAATACACTACATAATACACTACATAATACACTACATAATACACTACATAATACATAGTACACTACATAATACACTACATATTACACTACATAATACACTACATAATACACTACATAGTACACTACATAATACACTACATAATACATAATAAACACTACATAATACACTACATATTACACTACATAATACATAGTACACTACATAATACACTACATATTACACTACATAATACACTACATAATACACTACATAGTACACTACATAATACACTACATAATACATAATAAACACTACATAATACACTACATAATACACTACATAATACACTACATAATACACTACATAGTACATAATAAACACTACATAATACACTACATAATACATAATAAACACTACATAATACACTACATAATACACTACATAATACACTACATAATACACTACATAATACACTACATAATACACTACATAATACACTACATAATACATAATAAACACTACATAATACACTACATAATACACTACATAATACATAATAAACACTACATAATACACTACATAATACATAATACACTACATAATACACTACATAATACATAATACACTACATAATACACTACATAATACACTACATAATACACTACATATTACACTACATAATACATAATAAACACTACATAATACACTATATAATACACTACATAATACACTACATAATACACTACATAATACACTACATAATACACTATATAATACACTACATAATACACTACATAATACACTACATAGTACACTACATAATACACTACATATTACACTACATAATACACTACATAATACACTACATAATACACTACATAATACACTACATAGTACACTACATAATACACTACATATTACACTACATAATACACTACATAATACACTACATAATACACTACATAATACACTACATAATACACTACATAATACACTACATATTACACTACATATTACACTACATATTACACTACATAATACATAGTACACTACATAATACACTATATACACTACATAATACACTACATAATACACTACATAATACACTACATAATACACTACATAATACACTACATAATACACTACATATTACACTACATATTACACTACATAATACATAGTACACTACATAATACACTATATAATACACTACATAATACACTACATAATACACTACATAATACACTACATAATACATATACACATAATACACTACATATTACACTACATAATAATACACTACATAATACACTATATAATACACTACATAATACACTACATAATACATAATACACTATATAATACACTACATAATACACTATATAATACATACATAATACACTATATAATACACTACATAATACACTACATATTACACTACAATTACACTACATAATACACTATATAATACACTACATAATACACTACATAATACACTACATATTACACTACATAATACACTACATATATACACTACATAATACACTACATAATACATAATACACTACATAATACACTATTACATAATACACTACATAATACAATATATAATACACTAATACACTACATAATACAATATATAATACACTACATATTACACTACATAATACACTACATAATACATACATATACACTACATAATACACTACATTACATACATAATACATATACACTACATAATACACTACATAATACACTACATAATACATAATACACTACATAATACACTACATAATACATAATACACTACATAATACACTACATAATACATACATAATACACTACATAATACACTACATAATACACTACATAATACACTATATAATACACATAATACATAATACACTACATATTACACTACATAATACACTACATAATACACTACATAATACACTACATAATACACTACATAATACATAATACACTACATAATACATAATACACTACATATAGTACACTACATAATACACTACATAATACATACATAATACACTACATAATACACTACATAATACACTACATAATACACTACATATTACATAATACACTACATATTACACTACATAATACATAATACACTACATAATACACTATATAATACACTACATAATACACTACATAATACACTACATATTACACTACATAATACACTATACATAATACATATTACACTACATAATACACTACATAATACACTACATAATACACTACATATATACACTACATAATACACTATATAATACATAATACACTACATAATACACTACATAATACACTACATAATACACTACATAATACATAATACACTATATAATACACTATATAATACACTACATAATACACTACATAATACACTATATAATACATATAATACACTACATAATACACTACATAATACACTACATAATACACTACATAATACACTACATAATACACTACATAATACACTACATAATATACATACATATACACTACATAATACACACATAATACATAATACACTATATAATACACTACATAATACACTACATAATACATAATACACTATATAATACACTACATAATACACTACATAATACACTACATAATACACTACATAATACACTACATAATACACTACATAATACACTACATAATACATAATACACTACATAATACACTACATAATACATAATACACTACATAATAAACATACATAATACACTACATAATAAACACTACATAATACACTACATAATTACACTACATAATAAACACTACATAATACTATATAATACACTACATAATACACTACATAATACACTACATATACACTACATAATACACTATATAATACACTACATAATACACTACATAATACACTACATATTACACTACATAATACACTACATAATACACTACATAATACATACATAATACACTACATAATACACTACATAATACACTACATAATACACTACATATTACACTACATAATACACTACATAATACACTACATAATACACTACATAATACACTACATAATACACTACATAATACACTATATTACACTATATAATACACTACATAATACACTACATAATACACTACATAATACACTACATAATACATAATACACTACATAATACACTACATAATACACTACATAATACACTACATATACATAGTACACTACATAATACACTATATAATACACTACATAATACACTACATAATACACTACATATACATACACTACATAATACACTACATAATACACTACATAATACACTACATAATACACTATATAATACACTACATAATACACATAATACATAATACACTACATAATACACTACATAATACATATAATACACTACATAATACACTACATAATACACTACATATTACACTACATAATACACTACATATTACACTACATAATACACTATATAATACACTACATAATACACTACATAATACACTACATAATACACTACATAATACACTACATAATACATAGTACATAATACACTACATAATACATAATACACTACATAATACACTACATAATACACTACATAATACAATATATAATACACTACATAATACACTACATAATACAATATATAATACACTACATATTACACTACATAATACACTACATAATACACTACATATAATACACTACATATTACACTACATAATACACTACATAATACACTACATAATACACTACATAATACACTACATAATACACTACATAATACACTACATAATACACTATATAATACACTACATAATACACTACATAATACACTATATAATACACTATATAATACACTACATAATACACTACATAATACACTACATAATACACTACATAATACACTACATAATACACTACATAATTACACTACATAATACACTACATAATACACTACATAATACACTACATAATACACTACATAATACACTACATAATACATAATACACTACATAATACACTACTGTACATAATACACTACATAATACACTACATAATACACTACATAATACACTACATAATACACTACATAATACACTACATAATACACTACATATTACACTACATATTACACTACATAACTACATAATACACTACATAATACACTACATACACTACATAATACACTACATAATACACTACATAATACTATATAATACACTACATATTACACTACATAATACACTACATAATACACTACATAATACACTACATAATACACTACATAATACACTATATAATACATATATTACACTACATAATACATAATACAC
Source organism: Oncorhynchus nerka (assembly GCF_034236695.1). NCBI lineage: Eukaryota > Metazoa > Chordata > Actinopteri > Salmoniformes > Salmonidae > Oncorhynchus > Oncorhynchus nerka. The sequence goes on from NW_027040175.1 coordinate 120,531, forward strand.
TACATAATTACATAATACACTACATATATAATACACTATATAATACACTACATAATACACTACATAATACACTATATAATACACTACATAATACACTACATAATACACTACATAATACACTACATAATACACTACATAATACACTACATAATACACTACATAATACATAGTACACTACATAATACACTACATAATACACTACATAATACATAATACACTATATAATACACTACATAATACACTACATAATACATAATACACTATATAATACACTACATAATACACTACATAATACACTACATAATACACTACATAATACACTACATAATACACTACATAATACACTACATAATACATAATACACTACATAATACACACTACATAATACACTACATAATACACTACATAATACACTATATAATACACTACATAATACACTACATAATACACTACATACATAATAAACACTACATAATACATAATACACTACATAATACACTACATAATACACTACATAATACACTACATAATACTATATAATACACTACATAATACACTATATAATACACTACATATACATAATACACTACATAATACACTACATAATACACTACATAATACACTACATAATACACTACATAATACATAATACACTACATAATACATAATACATAATACACTATATAATACATACATAATACACTACATAATACACTACATACACTACATAATACACTACATATACACTACATAATACACTACATAATACATACATAATACACTACATAATACACTACATAATACATAATACACTACATAATACATATTACACTACATAATACACTACATAATACATAATAAACACTACATAATACACATAATACACTACATAATACACTACATAATACATAATACACTACATAATACACTACATAATACACTACATAATACACTACATAATACACTACATAATACACTACATAATACACTACATAATACACTACATAATACAATATATAATACAATATATAATACACTACATATTACACTACATAATACACTACATAATACACTACATAATACACTACATAATACATAATACACTACATAATACACACATAATACATAATACACTACATAATACACTACATATTACAACATAATACACTACATAATACTACATAATACACTACATAATACACTACATAATACACTATATAATACACTACATAATACACTACATAATACATAATACACTACATAATACACTACATAATACACTACATGTACATAATACACTACATAATACACTACATAATACATAATACACTACATATTAATACATACACTACATAATACACTACATAATACACTACATATACACTACATAATACACTACATACATAATACACTACATAATACACTACATAAACACTACATAATACACTACATAATACACTACATAATACACTACATAATACACTACATAATACACTACATAATACACTACATAATACATAATACACTACATAATACACTACATAATACACTACATAATACACTACATAAATACATAATACACTACATAATACACTACTGTACATAATACACTACATAATACACTACATAATACACTACATAATACATAATACACTACATAATACACTACATAATACATAATACACTACATAATACACTACATAATACACTACATAATACACTACATAATACACTACATAATACACTACATAATACACTACATAATACACTACATAATACACTACATAATACACTACATAATACACTACATAATACACTACATAATACACTACATAATACACTACATAATACACTACATATTACACTACATAATACACTACATAATACACTACATAATACACACTACATAATACACTACATAATACACTACATAATACACTACATAATACACTACATAATACACTACATATTACACTACATAATACACTACATATTACACTACATAATACACTATACATATTACACTACATAATACACTACATAATACACTACATAATACACTACATAATACATAATACATAATATTACACATAATACATAATACACTACATAATACACTACATAATACACTACATAATACACTACATAATACACTACATATTACACTACATATTTACACTACATAATACACTACATAATACACTACATATTACATAATACACTACATAATACACTACATAATACATACACTACATAATACACTACATAATACACTACATAATACACTACATAATACACTACATAATACACTACATATTACACTACATATTACACTACATAATACACTACATAATACACTACATAATACACTACATATTACACTACATATTACACTACATATTACACTACATAATACACTACATAATACACTACATAATACACTACATATTACACTACATATTACACTACATATTACACTACATAATACATAGTACACTACATAATACACTACATAATACACTACATAATACACTACATAATACATAATACACTACATATTACACTACATAATACACTACATAATACACTACATAATACACTACATAATACACTATATAATACACTACATAATACACTACATAATACACTACATAATACACTATATAATACACTACATATTACACTACATATTACACTACATATTACACTACATACACTACATAATACACTACATAATACACTACATAATACACTACATAATACACTACATAATACACTACATATTACACTACATATTACACTACATAATACATAGTACACTACATAATACACTATATAATACACTACATAATACACTACATAATACATAGTACAATACACTGTATAATACACTAGATAATATACTACATAATATACTACTGTACATAATACATAACATAGTACACTACATAATCAAAACACAATTCAATACTGTACATATTACAATACCCAAAACAATACGTACTATACTACATCATACAATACATGATACATAACACAACATGCTTTATAATTTACTAGATAATAGAACACATAATACACTACAATACATATTACACTACATAATACACTACATAATACAATATATAATACAATATATAATACAATATATAATACACTACATAATACACTACATAATACAATACATAATACACTAGATAGTAGAATACATTATATAACACATAATACACTACGTAATAAAAAAACAATACACTACTGTACATAATACACTACATAGTACACTACTGTACATAATACACGACATAGTACACTACTGTACATAATACATAGTACACTACTGTACATAATACACTACATAGTACACTACATATAATACACTACATAATACATAATACAATACATTATACTACTGTACATAATACTATACATAATACACTACATAATACATAGTACACTACTGTACATATAATGACATACACTACTGTACATAGTACACTACTGTACATAATACACTACATAATACACTACATAATACACTACATAATACATAATACAATACATAATACATAATACATAATACACTACATAATACACTACATAACACTACTTAATACAATATAAAATACACTACATAATATATAATACACTACATAATACACTACATAATTCACTACATAACACTACTTAATACAATATAAAATACACTACATTATACACAATATAGTACAATACATAATGCACTACTGTACATAATACAATACATAATACACATATTTTAAAATGTCTGATGTTCCTTCACAGTGCTGTAAGGTGTTATTTTATATGGTTTTATCAATATGGTTTTATTGCTAGCTTGAGTTATCTGGGGTGGCAGAGAGTTCCATGTAGTCATGACTCTATTTAATACTGTGTGTTTCCCAGCCTCTGTTCTGGACCTGGGGGCTGTGAAGAGACCTCTGGTTGTATTTTTTTGTGTTGTACAGATGAGTGTCTGAACTGTGTGCCAAATCAAACCAAATTTATGTATATAGCCCTTCTTACACCAGCTGATATCTCAAAGTGCTGTACAGAAACCCAGCCTAAAACCCCAAACAGCAAGCAATGCAGGTGTAGAAGCATGGTGGCTAGGAAAAACTTCCTAGAAAAGCCAAAACCTAGGAAGACCTAGATAGGAACCAGGCTATGAGGGGTGGCCAGTCCTCTTCTGGCTGCGCAGGGTGGAGATTATAACTCATCCGATGATACCCCCAGACGGCGCCAAACTGGCAGGATATAACCCCACCCAATTTTCCAAAGCACAGCCCCCACACCACTAGAGGGATATCTTCAACCACCAACCTACCATCCTGAGACAAGGCCGAGTATAGCCACAAAGATCTCCTCCACGACACAACCCAAGGGGGGGCGCAAACCCAGACAGGAGGACCACGTCAGTGACTCAACCACTCAAGTGACGCACCCCTCCTAGGGATGGCATGGAAGAGCACCAGTAAGCCAGTGATCAGCCCCCTGTAATAGGGTTAGAGGCAGAGAATCCCAGTGGAGAGAGGGGAACTGGCCAGGCAGAGACAGCAAGGGCGATTCGTTGCTCCAGAGCCTTTCCGTTCACCTTCACACTCCTAGCCCAGACTACACTCAATCATAGGACCTACTGAAGAGATGAGTCTTCAATAAAGACTTAAAGGTTGAGACTGAGTCTGTGTCTCTCACATGGGTAGGCAGACCATTCCATAAAAATGTATCTCTATAGGAGAAAGCCCTGCCTCCAGCTGTTTGCTTAGAAATTCTAGAGACAATTAGGAGGGTTGTGTCTTGTGACCGTAGCGTACGTGTAGGCATGTACGGCAGGACCAAATTAGAAAGATAGGTAGGAGCAAGCCCATGTAATGCTTTGTAGGTTATCAGTAAAACCTTGAAATCAGCCCTTGCCTTAACAGGAAGCCAGTGTTGGGAGATTAGCACTGGAGTAATATGATCAAATTGTTGGGTTTTAGTCAGGAATCTAGCAGCCGTATTTAGCACTAACTGTAGTTTATTTAGTGCTTTATCCTGGTAGCCGGAAAGTAGAGCATTGCAGTAGTCTAACCTAGAAGTAACAAAAGCATGGATGAATTTTTCTGCATCAATTTTGGACCAAAAAATTCTGATCTTTGCAATGTTACGTAGATGGAAAAAAGCTGTCCTTGAAACAATCTTAATATGTTCATCAAAAGAGAGATCAGGGTCCAGAGTAACGCCGAGGTCCTTCACAGTTTTATTTGAGATGACTGTACAACCGTCAAGATTAAGTGTCAGATTCAACAGAAGATCTCTTTGTTTCTTGGGACCTAGAACAAGCATCTCTCTTTGTCCGAGTTTAAAAGTAGAAAGTTTGCAGCCATCCACTTCCTTATGTCTGAAACACAGGCTTCCAGCGAGGACAATTTTGGGGCTTCACCGTGTTTCATTGAAATGTACAGCTGTGTGTCATCCGCATAGCAGTGAAAGTTAACATTATGTTTTCGAATGACATCCCCAAGAGGTAAAATATATATAGAAAACAATAGTGGTCCTAAAACGGTACCATGAGGAACACCGAAATGTACAGTTTATTTGTCAGGACAAACCATTCACAAAGACAAACTGATATCTTTCCAATAGATAAGATCTAAACCAGGCCAGAACTTGTCCGTGTAGACCAATTTGGGTTTCCAATCTTTCCAAAAGAAAGCGGTGAACAATGGTATCAAAAGCAGCACTAAGGTCTAGGAGCACAAGGACAGATGCAGAGCCTCGGTCTGACGCCCTTTAAAGGTCATTTACCACCTTCCCAAGTGCAGTCTCAGTGCTATGATGGGGTCTAAAACCAGACTGAAGCATTTCATATACATTGTTTATCTTCAGGAAGGCAGTGAGTGCTGTGCAACAGCTTTTTCTAAAATATTTGAGAGAAATGGGAAAGGTTTGGCTTTTTCAAGAGAGGCTTTATTACTGCCACTTTTAGTGAGTTTGGTACACATCCAGTGGATAGAGAGCCGTTTATTATGTTTTATCATTGATACTGTAACGGTTTTCTTCCGTTGAAGGAGAGGAGGACCAAAATGCAGCGGGGTTAGTGTTCAACATGTTTAATATAGACGAGAACACTACACAATACAAAACATCAAATGTGAAAAACCGAAACAGTCCTATCTGGTGCATAGACACAAAGACAGAAGACAACCACCCACAAAGTACAGACAGAATATGGCTGCCTAAATATGGTTCCCAAATCAGAGACAACGATAGAAAGCTGCCTCTAATTGAGAACCAATCTAGGCAACCATAGACATACAAACTACCTAGAAAGGTAACAGCCCCATAAACATGCAAAACCCCTAGACCTGGTACCCACATAAATCCCCCATGTCACACCCTGACCTAACCAAAATAATAAAGAAAACAAAGATAACTAAGGCCAGGGCGTGACAGGTACACATCCGGTGGATAGACAGCTGTTTATTATGTTCAACATAGGAGGGCCAAGCACAGGAAGCAGTACTACTTTTTCAGTAGTTTAGTTGGAATAGGGTCCAGTATGCAGCTTGAAGGTTTAGAAGCCATGATTATTTTCATCATTGTGTCAAGAGATATAGTACTAAAATACTTGAGTGTCTCCCTTGATCCTAGGTCCTGTCAGAGTTGTGCAGACTCAGGACAACTGAGCTTTGGAGGAATACGCAGATTTAAAGAGGAGTCTGTAATTTGCTTTCTAATGATCATGATCTTTTCCTCAAAGAAGTTCATGAATTTATTACTGCTGAAGTGAAAGCCATTCTCTCTTGGGGAATGCTGCTTTTTAGTTAGCTTTGCGACAGTATCAAAAATACATTTCGGATTGTTCTTATTTTCCTCAATTAAGTTAGAAAAATAGGATGATGGAGCAGCAGTGAGGGCTCTACGATACGGTACTGTCTTTCAGTTTGGTGTAGCAGCAGTGAGGGCTCTTCAATACTGCACTGTACTGTCTTTCCAAGCTAGTAGGAAGACTTCCAGTTTGGTGGAGCAGCAGTGAGGGCTCTTTGATACTGCACGGTACTGTCTTTCCAAGCTAGTAGGAAGACTTCCAGTTTGGTGGAGCAGCAGTGAGGGCTCTTTGATACTGCACGGTACTGTCTTTCCAAGCTAGTAGGAAGACTTCCAGTTTGGTGGAGCAGCAGTGAGGGCTCTTTGATACTGCACGGTACTGTCTTTCCAAGCTAGTAGGAAGACTTCCAGTTTGGTGGAGCAGCAGTGAGGGCTCTTTGATACTGCACAGTACTGTTTTTCCAAGCTAGTAGGAAGACTTCCAGTTTGGTGGAGCAGCAGTGACAGCAGTGAGGGCTCTTTGATACTGCACGGTACTGTCTTTCCAAGCTAGTAGGAAGACTTCCAGTTTGGTGGAGCAGCAGTGAGGGCTCTTCGATACTGCACAGTACTGTCTTTCCAAGCTAGTCGGAAGACTTCCAGTTTGGTGGAGCAGCAGTGAGGGCTCTTCGATACTGCACGGTACTGTCTTTCCAAGCTAGTCGGAAGACTTCCAGTTTGGTGGAGCAGCAGTGAGGGCTCTTCGATACTGCACGGTACTGTCTTTCCAAGCTAGTCGGAAGACTTCCAGTTTGGTGGAGCAGCAGTGAGGGCTCTTCGATACTGCACGGTACTGTCTTTCCAAGCTAGTCGGAAGACTTCCAGTTTGGTGGAGCAGCAGTGAGGGCTCTTCGATACTGCACGGTACTGTCTTTCCAAGCTAGTCGGAAGACTTCCAGTTTGGTGGAGCAGCAGTGAGGGCTCTTCGATACTGCACGGTACTGTCTTTCCAAGCTAGTCGGAAGACTTCCAGTTTGGTGTGGCGCCATTTCCGTTCCAATTTTCTGGAAGCTTGCTTCAGAGCTCGGGTATTTTCTGTATACCAGGGAGCTAGTTTCTTATTGGAAATGTTTTTAGTTTTTAGTGGTGCAACTGCATCTAGGGTATTGTGCAAGATTAAATTGAGTTCCTCAGTTAGGTGGTTAACTGATTTTTGTCCTCTGACGTCCTTGGGTAGGCAGAGGTAGTCTGGAAGGGCATAAAGAAATCTTTGGGTTGTCTGAGAATTTATAGCACGACTTTTGATGCTCCTTGGTTGGTGTCTGAGCAGATTATTTGTTGCGATTGCAAACGTAATAAAATTTTAGTCAGATAGTCCAGGATTATGAGGAAAAATATTAAGATCCACAACATTTATTCCATGGGACAAAACTAGGTCCAGAGTATGACTGTGACAGTGAGTAGGTCCAGAGACATGTTGGACAAAACCCACTGAGTCGATGATGGCTCCGAAAAGCCTTTTGGAGTGGGTCTGTGGACTTTTCCATGTGAATATTAAAGTCACCAAAGATTAGAATATTATCTGCTATGAGTACAAGGTCCGATAGGAATTCAGGGAACTCAATGAGGAACGCTGTATATGGCCCAGGAGGCCTATAAACAGTAGCTATAAAAAGTGATTGAGTAGGCTGCATAGATTTCATGACTAGAAGCTCAAAAGACGAAAACATATATTTTTTTTGTAAATTTAAATTTGCTATCGTAAATGTTAGCAACACCTCCGCCTTTGCGGGATGCGCGAGGGATATGGTCACTAGTGTAACCACGAGGTCAGGCCTCATTTAACACAGTAAATTCATCAGGCTTAAGCCATGTTTCAGTCAGGCTAATCACATCAAGATTATGATCAGTGATTAGTTCATTGATTATAACTGCCTTGGAAGTGAGGGATCTAATAATAAGTAGCCCCATTTTGAGATGTGAGGTATCACAATCTCTTTCAATAATGGAGGAGGTCTTTATTCTAGTGAGATTGCTAAGGCGAACACCGCCATGTTTAGTTTTGCCCAACCTAGGTCTAGGCACAGACACAGTCTCGATGGGGATAGCTGAGCTGACTACACTGACTGTGCTAGTGGCAGACTCCACTAAGCTGGCAGGCTGGCTAACAGCCTGCTGCCTGGCCTGCACCCTATTTCATTGCGGAGCCAGGGGAGTTAGAGCCCTGTCTATGTTCGTAGATAAGATGAGAGCACCCCTCCAGCTAGTATCGAGTCCACCACTCCTCAACAGGCCAGGCTTGGTCCTGTTTGTGGGGGAGTCCCAGAAACAGGGCCAATTATCTACAAATGTTATCTTTTGGGAGGGGCAGTTTTCCACCAGCGATTGAGTTGTGTGACTCTGCTGTAGAGCTCATCACTCCCCCTAACTGGGAGGGGGCCAGAGACAATTACTCAATGCCGACACATCTTTCTAGCTGATTTACACGCTGAAGCTATGTTGCGCTTGGTGACCTCTGTTTCATCCTAACATCGTTGGTGACGACGTGGATAACAATATCTCTATACTCTCTACACTCGCCAGTTTTAGCTTTAGCCAGCACCATCTTTAGATTAGCCTTAACGTCGGTTACTTAGCTTCGGCTGTTGGAGGTCCTGACAAACCACGTCCAGATAAAGCGTCCGGAGTGAAAAAGTTGAATGAAAAAAAAAAGTTGAGTCAGGGAAAAACTAAAAATATTAACGGTAAATTAAAATGTAAAAACCATAAAGTTGTCAGGTAGCAAAGTAAGGTTGTCAACAAAACGCACAGCAGCACGTAAACAAGTGCATGTTGTGACCGGAAATGCCAACTGCTTGAGCAGACAGTTCGGTACCTTCAACACATCAATATCTCTCACAAAGACCAATAGGGATGCAGTCAGTCTCTTTTTGCCAGGAGAAATTGACATGCATGTCACTGACATTGCAATACATGTCCTTATTTTTGACCCATGAACAGACAACTGGGCAGTAGTCCAGGTGCGACAAAACTAACGCCTGTAGGACCTGCCTGGTTGAAGGGCCGAGCAGTGCCTTATCATGGACAGGCCACTTCCCATTTTAGCAACCATATACGTTTTGACCATGACAGCTTGCTATATAACGGTAATACCCAGCAGTTTAGTCTCCGCAACTTGTCTCAATCGCCACATTATTCAATACTAGATCTAAATTAGATTTAGGATGAGTGATTTGTCCAAAAAAAATGGATGCTTTTTGTTTTTGAGATATTTAAGTAGTTACACATTTCTAAAACTGACTGGACCTCTACGTTAAAGGATTCAGTTATTTATTTTACTGTCGTAGCCGACTTGTCTACTGTTCAGTCCTCAGTGTACATAGACACACAGGCTTTATTCAAGGTCAGTGGAAGGTCATTAGTAAACACAGAAAACAATAATGGCCCTAGCCGGCTGCCCTGCGGTACACCACACTCAACCAAGTTTGAATTAGATTTGTTCCATAGTATAGTTTCTTCATATTTTTGTTTAGTTTAGTTAACGTGATTTTTTTATTTACTGTATGTTTGCCAATCTGCTGTGTTGTCAGACTTATTTGCTATTCCCTTTGCCTTATCCCTCTCAGCCATACATTTTTTTCAATTCATCAATTCATCATCTATCCATGGAGATCATCTATCCATCCTGATGGGTGCATTTCTATCAGTAACTGGAAGAGGCAGTTTCATAAATGCTTCAAGTACAAGCGTCAGGTTTTTCCTCATTACACATCAGACCAACACATATGTTTTACATATTTGAATTAGAAATCACTGCAAAACCTCCTTGTACACAATTGTAGGTATATAATAGATATAGCTATTACATTATGATCACTACACACCAAACATCTGCATTTTTCCACCCTGCGTGTGCTGTAGGTGAAGTCCCTGGCTGACTCCATCGATGATGTCTTGACCTGTCAGTCTGGCGTGGAAGACTTTCAGGAGGAGGAGGAAGAGGAGGAGGAAGGTGACGGAGGCGAGACAGGGGTGGTGGCGGACGACTTTGGAGAGTGTGTTTGGAGACCGAGGGAGGGAGACAGACAGAGGGGCGGAGGAAGAGGAAGAGGAGGAGAGAGACAGAGCATGCACGAGGACAGCATAGCCACCTCCTACAGCGATGTGACCCTCTACATTGATGACCCCTCCTCGCCCCTGTCCCTGGACCGCGGCCCCAGCAGCACTGACACAGAATACTGGAGCCCTGGAGTGGGTGGCGTTGGGGTGGGGGGGCGTGAAGACAGCCGGGACACAGAGGGAGGGGGCAGCAGTAACAGCCGACGCAGCACCCCCTGTACAGAGTGTAGAGACTACAGCCTGAGAGGAGCTCACCTGCCCCTGCTGACCATCGATCCCCCTAGCGACAGCTCTGTTGATATGAGTGACCGCTCGGATAGAGGTTCGATAGGTAGACTGGTCTACGAGACAGAGCCAGGGGGAGGTGGGGAGGAGGGGGGAAGGGAGGTCGCCTCACGGCACTATTAAACACAACCCCCACCCAAACCCCCACCCCAACCCCAACGGGCGCTCTGCCCCCACACACCCCCAGGCCCAAGGCCAGACTCGTACTGTGCTCCCTCACCGCCCCCACCCCTCGGCCATTCCCTCCCACCTGCCCTACCACACTATCCTACACCACCACCATCAGATCCCGCACCACACCCAGCACCCCCACCACCCGTACCCCGACACTCCCTCTTCGTCCTCCCAGTCCCCACAGGGACAACCCCTCACCCCTCTGTCTTCCTCCTCATCCACCACACTGCCCCCTGGTGGCCTGGAGCAGGTATGCTGTTCGGATGGAGACAACGACTCTCTCAACTCCACCACCAACTCTAACGATACCATCAACTGCTCCTCCGGGTCCTCATCACGCGACAGCCTCCGGGAGCCCCTCCCACCGCTCGGGAAACAGACCTATCAGAGAGAGAGCAGACAAAGCTGGGATAGCCCCGCCTTTAACAATGACGTGGTGCAGAGACGACAGTACCGCATCGGACTCAATCTGTTCAACAAGTAAGTTAGACAGTACCGCATCAGTACCGATTCATACTGTGTGTGTGTGTGTGTGTGTGTGTGTGTGTGTGTGTGTGTGTGTGTGTGTGTGTGTGTGTGTGTGTTTGTGTGTGTGTGTGTGTGTGTGTGTGTGTGTGTGTGTGTGTGTGTGTGCAGGGTTGGGTAGGTACATTTCTAAATGTAATCTGTTACAGTTATTAGTTACCTGTCAAAATTGTAATCAGTAAAGTTCTTTTGGATTACCCCAAACTCAGTAGCATAATTAGATTACTTTCTCCTTAAGAGACATTAGAAGAAGACAAAAATGCATTTTACCAATTGAACAACATATATCGCAGGATTAATCAATAAATTGATGTTGCTTTTTACTTTATGGGTTATGTAAAACGATTAGCCTGTATATTTACATAAAAAACGAAGTCTGTCATTTAATACACCTTGATCGTCAAGAATAGGACTTGGAAATATTGATTAGTCTAATAGTTTTACCTGAACATAACCCCAAACCTAAGGACTTTTTAGCCAACTCTGTTGTTTATGTTTTTGTCATGGTCTCATTGGTTAAAAAAAATATAAGCTGTTTTCATGGAATGGTTTTGAGCACAACTGAAAAGTGCAATTTTAATTGGAATGAAAAATTAATGCCATATTGTATTTGCTATGTGGTCTATTGTTTACGTTTTTTGTTGGTGATATATATATATATATAATTAGGAATTAGAAAACTTAATTAATTTAATAATAGTTCATCTCTATGTCTGACATTTTGATATCTCGATAATATGCAGCTGTTGAAGTCTATCAAAAAGTGTTTGACTTGCCTAGTTAAATAAATAAATAAAGGTAAAATAAAAATAAAAAATAAAAAAATGCTTTCGCTGTCGGAAAACATAACTTGCACTGTAGCCTACAAAGAACCTACTTTCCCCTGATCCATCTAACGATGTGTCGTCATAGTGGTCTCTGATTGGTGGTCATCATTTGGTGTGTCATCATAGTGGTCTCTGATTAGTGGTCATCATTTGGTGTGTCATCATAGTGGTCTCTGATTGGTGGTCATCATTTGGTGTGTCATCATAGTGGTCTCTGATTGGTAGTCATCATTTGGTGTGTCATCATAGTGGTCTCTGATTGGTGGTCATCATTTGGTGTGTCATCATAGTGGTCTCTGATTGGTGGTCATCATTTGGGGTGTCATCATAGTGGTCTCTGATTGGTGGTCATCATTTGGTGTGTCATCATAGTGGTCTCTGATTGGTGGTCATCATTTGGGGTGTCATCATAGTGGTCTCTGATTGGTGGTCATCATTTGGTGTGTCATCATAGTGGTCTCTGATTGGTGGTCATCATTTGGTGTGTCATCATAGTGGTCTCTGATTAGTGGTCATCATTTGGTGTGTCATCATAGTGGTCCCTGATTGGTGGTCACCATTTGGTGTGTCAACATAGTGGTCTCTGATTGGTAGTCATCATTTGGTGTGTCAACATAGTGGTCTCTGATTGGTAGTCATCATTTGGGGTGTCAACATAGTGGTCTCTGATTAGTAGTGTCAACATAGTGGTCTCTGATTGGTAGTCATCATTTGGTGTGTCATCATAGTGGTCTCTGATTGGTAGTCATCATTTGGTGTGTCATCATAGTGGTCCCTGATTGGTGGTCACCATTTGGTGTGTCAACATAGTGGTCCCTGATTGGTGGTCATCATTTGGTGTGTCAACATAGTGGTCTCTGACTTGAGGTCAGACTCACTCAGGTGGAACAAACTTAAACTTGTGCTTTTTTTCAATGCTGATATCAATGTCATTGAGAAAAAACAGAAAACATCCTTTCTGAATTTCAAAAGTAACCCTAGAAGTAATCATCTAGTCGTTCAAAAGTATCTGTAATCTGATTACAATATTGTAGCCGGTTACGTAACGGATGATAGATTAAACTGATTACCAAAAAAACGTAACTACCAGATTATATGTCATCCGTTACTCCCCAACCCTGCGTGCATGAAGAGAGTTCTGAACGGAGAAGCAGATTAAATCTAATTGTATTTGTCACATGCACTGGTGTAGACGTTGTCGTAAAATGCTAGTTTACAAGCCCTTTCCAACAACACAGAGGTTAATTTAAAAAATAAAACGTAATGGTAACACAAGAGCAATAAAATAAAATACACAGAATGGAGCCTCAGAATGGAGCCACAGTATGGAGATACAGAATGGAGCCTCAGAATGGAGCCACAGAATGGAGCCTCAGGATGGAGCCACAGAATGGAGATACAGAATGGAGCCTCAGAATGGAGATACAGAATGGAGCCACATAATGTAGCTATAGAATGGAACCACAGAATGTAGCTATAGAATGGAGCCACAGAATGGAGCCACAGAATGTAGCTATAGAATAGAGCTATAGAATGGAACCTCAGAATGGAGCCACAGAATGGAGATACAGAATGGAGCCTCAGAATGGAGCCACAGAATGGAGCCTCAGGATGGAGCCACAGAATGGAGATACAGAATGGAGCCTCAGAATGGAGATACAGAATGGTGCCACATAATGTAGCTATAGAATGGAACCACAGAATGTAGCTATAGAATGGAACCACAGAATGTAGCTATAGAATGGAGCCACAGAATGGAGCCACAGAATGGAGATACAGAATGGAGCCTCAGAATGGAGCCACAGAATGGAGCCTCAGGATGGAGCCACAGAATGGAGATACAGAATGGAGCCTCAGAATGGAGATACAGAATGGAGCCACATAATGTAGCTATAGAATGGAACCACAGAATGTAGCTATAGAATGGAGCCACAGAATGGAGCCACAGAATGTAGCTATAGAATGGAGCCACAGAATGGAGCCTCAGGATGGAGATACAGAATGGAGCCACAGAATGGAGATACAGAATGGAGCCTCAGAATGGAGCCACAGAATGTAGCTATAGAATGGAGCCACAGAATGGTGCCACAGAATGGAGCCTCAGAATGGAGATACAGAATGGAGCCTCAGGATGGAGCCGCAGAATGGAGCCACAGAATAGAGCTATAGAATGGAGCCTCAGAATGGAGCCACAGAATGGATCCTCAGAATGGAGCAACAGAATGGTGCCACAGAATAGAGCCTCAGAATGGAGCTATAGAATGGAGCCTCAGAATGGAGCCACAGAATGGATCCTCAGAATGGAGCCACAGAATGGAGCCACAGAATGGTGCCACAGAATGGAGCAACAGAATGGAGCCACAGAATGGAGCCTCAGAATGGAGCAACAGAATGGAGCCACAGAATGGAGCTATAGAATGGAGCCTCAGAATGGAGCCACAGAATGGAGCAACAGAATGGAGCCACAGAATGGAGCCACAGAATGGTGCCACAGAATTGAGCCACAGAATGGAGACACAGCATGATGCCACAGAATGGAGCCACAGAATGGAGCCTCATAATGGAGACACAGAATGGTGCCACAGAATTGAGCCACAGAATGGAGCCACAGAATGATGCCACAGAATGGAGCTATAGAATGGAGCCACAAAATGGAGCCACAGAATGGTGCCACAGAATGGAGCCACAGAATGGAGCCACAGAATGGTGCCACAGAATGGAGCCACAGAATATACAGGGGGTACCAGTACCTGATCAATGTGCAGCGGTACTAGGCATCAGGATAGATAATAATAAGATATTTGAGGTAGATATGTACATGAAGGCAGGGTAAAGTGACTAGGCATCAGGATAGATAATAAGGTATTTGAGGTAGTTATGTACATGAAGGCAGGGTAAAGTGACTAGGCATCAGGATAGATAATAATAAGGTATTTGAGGTAGATATGTACATGAAGGCAGGGTAAAGTGACTAGGCATCAGGATAATAATAATAGATATATGTACATAAGGTGACTTTAGATAATAAGGTATTTAGTATATGTACATGAAGGCAGGGTAAAGTGACTAGGCATCAGGATAGATAATAATAAGGTATTTGAGGTAGATATGTACATGAAGGCAGGGTAAAGTGACTAGGCATCAGGATAGATAAAGGTATTTGAGGTAGATATGTACATGAAGGCAGGGTAAAGTGACTAGACATCAGGATAGATAATAAGGTATTTGAGGTAGATATGTACATGAAGGCAGGGTAAAGTGACTAGGCATCAGGATAGATAAGGTATTTGAGGTAGATATGTACATGAAGGCAGGGTAAAGTGACTAGGCATCAGGATAGATAATAATAAGGTATTTGAGGTACAGTGGGGCAAAAAAAGTATTTAGTCAGCCACCAATTGTGCAAGTTCTCCCACTTAAAAAGATGAGAGAGGCCTGTAATTTTCATCATCGGTACACTTCAACTATGACAGACAAAATGAGAAGAAAAAAATCCAGAAAATCACATTGTAGGATTTTTAATGAATTTATTTGCAAATTATGGTGGAAAATAAGTATTTTTATCAACAAAAAATATTCAATTTTATTTGGAATGGCAAGTCAGACAAAATGAAAATGTATATAACAAATATGAATTCAGATGGAATAAATTATTAAATATTAAAGCATTAGGCCTCTCACTGAAGGTGTCAGTCATTCAAACGTTATTTTTAAATCCAAACTGGTTCTCTAGTCAATTGGTACGAATGTCTCATCCTATGTTCAAGAAGGGCCTTTTCCCCTTTATTCAGATTACAACTGATCACTTTTGGTTATTTGAAAAGGAAAACATCTCCCAAATATCGCTATTTTTAAAACAAGCCATAGAAAATTTGTTGCAATTTCAATTTAACCCACAAGAACAAACCGTACAAATAACACAACAAATGTTGTGGTTAAACTCAAATATACTAATTGATTAAAAAAAACGTATTCTTCAAAGAAAAAAAAAAAAAAAAAGTATACTTTTTTGTGAATGATATCATAGATAGGACTGGTGGAGTTATGTCACACATGCAGCTATTTATGTATTTTGGTATTGTCCATATGTAGCTCGTTTTTGGTCACAGGTCCAGGAACAGTGTCTGTAAAATGTGTATAATATGTAAAAACTGAAGGTAGAAGTCTAAGTGTTATTGTTAATTAGTTTACTCCAATTGGAAGAAGGGTGGTAGGGTTTACGGAGACTAATAAAAAAAGTATGTGCCTATATAGGTATGTGTATGTATTTACAGTGGAAGTCGGAAGTTTACATTCACTAAGGTTGGAGTCATTAAAACTAGTTTATATACACTCAGGTTGGAGTCATTAAAACTAGTTTACATTCACTAAGGTTGGAGTCATTAAAACTAGTTTATATACACTCAGGTTGGAGTCATTAAAACTAGTTTACATTCACTTAGGTTGGAGTCATTAAAACTAGTTTATATACACTTAGGTTGGAGTCATTACAACTAGTTTATATACACTCAGGTTGGAGTCATTAAAACTAGTTTACATACACTTAGATTGGAGTCATTAAAACTAGTTTACATACACTCAGGTTGGAGTCATTAAAACTAGTTTACATTCACTAAGGTTGGAGTCATTAAAACTAGTTTATATACACTCAGGTTGGAGTCATTAAAACTAGTTTACATTCACTTAGGTTGGAGTCATTAAAACTAGTTTATATACACTTAGGTTGGAGTCATTACAACTAGTTTATATACACTCAGGTTGGAGTCATTAAAACTAGTTTACATACACTTAGGTTGGAGTCATTAAAACTAGTTTACATACACTCAGGTTGGAGTCATTACAACTAGTTTACATACACTCAGGTTGGAGTCGTTACAACTAGTTTACATACACTTAGGTTGGAGTCATTAAAACTAGTTAACATACACTTAGGTTGGAGTCATTAACACTAGTTTACATACACTCAGGTTGGAGTCATTAAAACTAGTTTACATACACTCAGGTTGGAGTCATTACAACTAGTTTACATACACTTAGGTTGGAGTCATTAAAACTAGTTTACATACACTCAGGTTGGAGTCATTACAACTAGTTTACATACACTCAGGTTGGAGTCATTACAACTAGTTTACATACACTTAGGTTGGAGTCATTAAAACTAGTTTACATACACTCAGGTTGGAGTCATTACAACTAGTTTACATACACTCAGGTTGGAGTCATTACAACTAGTTTACATACACTCAGGTTGGAGTCATTAAAACTAGTTTACATACACTCAGGTTGGAGTCATTAAAACTAGTTTACATACACTTAGGTTGGAGTCATTAAAACTAGTTTACATACACTTAGGTTGGAGTCATTAAAACTAGTTTACATACACTTAGGTTGGAGTCATTAAAACTAGTTTACATACACTCAGGTTGGAGTCATTACAACTAGTTTATATACACATACACTTAGGTTGGAGTCATTAAAACTAGTTTACATACACTTAGGTTGGAGTCATTAAAACTAGTTTACATACACTCAGGTTGGAGTCATTACAACTAGTTTATATACACTCAGGTTGGAGTCATTACAACTAGTTTACATACACTTAGGTTGGAGTCATTACAACTAGTTTACATACACTCAGGTTGGAGTCATTACAACTAGTTTACATACACTTAGGTTGGAGTCATTACAACTAGTTTATATACACTCAGGTTGGAGTCATTAACACTAGTTTACATACACTCAGGTTGGAGTCATTACAACTAGTTTACATACACTTAGGTTGGAGTCATTAAAACTAGTTTACATACACTTAGGTTGGAGTCATTAAAACTAGTTTACATACACTCAGGTTGGAGTCGTTAAAACTCCCTTTTCAACCACTCCACAAATGTCTTGTTAACAAACTATAGTTTTGGCCAGTCGGTTAGGACACCTACTTTGTGCATGACACAATACATTTTTCCAACAATTGTTTACAGACAGATTATTTCACTTATAATTCACTGTATCACAATTCCAGTGGGTCTGAAGTTTACCAGGTTCACCAAGTCGACTGTGCCTTTAACCTCTTAAGGTAGACTGAAATGATATTGCCACGTGCAGCGCTGCACAGATAGTACGATGTGTGAGATGTCAGACTTTGCTCTCGCACAGTCACACACAGTATCTGTGCGTGTGTACATGAGTTTGCTTCACGCTCTTACAATGCGGTACAACCCCTGGAACCGGTACAGCGGGAGACGTTGAGCATCACTCTTCAACGCTCTTAGTTGTTGTGGAACTTGACCCACTATGCTGTTTACTTTTTGCTACTGTGTCATATCGCTGAGTCTACCTGTAAGTGGTATATATTTCATAATAATTCTCCC
This sequence comes from Oncorhynchus nerka, assembly GCF_034236695.1. Taxonomy (NCBI): domain Eukaryota; kingdom Metazoa; phylum Chordata; class Actinopteri; order Salmoniformes; family Salmonidae; genus Oncorhynchus; species Oncorhynchus nerka. The sequence continues at coordinate 139,633 of NW_027040175.1, forward strand.
TCTCTCTGTCTCTCCCTCTCTGTGTCTCTCCCTCTCTGTGTCTCTTCCTCTCTGTCTATCCCTCTCTGTGTCTCTCCCTCTCTGTGTCTCTCCCTCTCTGTCTCTCCCTCTCTGTGTCTCTCCCTCTCTGTGTCTCTCCTCTCTGTGTCTCTCCCTCTCTGTCTCTCCCTCTCTGTGTCTCTCCCTCTCTGTGTCTCTCCCTCTCTGTGTCTCTCCCTCTCTGTCTCTCCCTCTCTGTGTCTCTCCCTCTCTGTCTATCCCTCTCTGTGTCTCTCCCTCTCTGTGTCTCTCCCTCTCTGTCTCTCCCTCTCTCTGTCTCTCCCTCTCTGTCTCTCCCTCTCTGTCTCTCCCTCTCTGTGTCTCTCCCTCTCTCTGTCTCTCCCTCTCTGTGTCTCTCCCTCTCTCTGTTTCTCCCTCTCTGTCTCTCCCTCTCTGTCTCTCCCTCTCTCTGTCTCTCCCTCTCTGTCTCTCCCTCTCTCTGTCTCTCCCTCTCTGTGTCTATCCCTCTCTGTCTATCCCTCTGTCTCTCCCTCTCTGTGTCTCTCCCTCTCTGTGTCTCTCCCTCTCTGTCTATCCCTCTGTGTCTCTCCCTCTCTGTGTCTCTCCCTCTCTGTGTCTCTCCCTCTCTGTGTCTCTCCCTCTCTGTCTCTCCCTCTCTCTGTCTATCCCTCTCTGTGTCTCTCCCTCTCTGTCTCTCCCTCTCTGTGTCTCTCCGTCTCTGTCTATCCCTCTCTGTGTCTCTCCCTCTCTGTGTCTCTCCCTCTCTGTCTCTCCCTCTCTGTGTCTCTCCCTCTCTGTCTATCCCTCTCTGTGTCTCTCCCTCTCTGTGTCTCTCCCTCTCTGTGTCTCTCCCTCGATGCAGGAAGCCAGAGAAGGGTATACAGTACCTGATAGAGAGAGGCTTCGTATCGGACACACCGGTAGGCATCGCCCGCTTCATCCTGGAGAGGAAAGGACTGAGCAGACAGATGATAGGAGAGTTCCTGGGTTGCAGACAGAAACAGTTCAACAAGGACGTACTGGAGTGAGTGGCGAACCAATAGATTCTTGGGTGTTTTGGATTCTCTACAATGAGAATGACCTACAAACTGAAGAGTATTATTTGACTGACTTATTGACTGATAAAATGATTGATTGATTGATTGATTGATACTTGTACATTGAACATGATATGTTTAGAAATGTCATATTGTTATTATTAAATAGATTTTTTTGATTGATCCTTTCTAATCTCTCTCTCATCCTTTACCTCTAATCTCTCTCTCATCCTTTACCTCTAATCTCTCTCTCATCCTTTACCTCTAATCTCTCTCTCATCCTTTACCTCTAATCTCTCTCTCATCCTTTCTAATCTCTCGCTCATCCTTTACATCTAATCTCTCGCTCATCCTTTACCTCTAATCTCTCTCTCATCTTTTACCTCTAATCTCTCTCTCATCCTTTACCTCTAATCTCTCTCTCATCCTTTAGCTCTAATCTCTCTCTCATCCTTTACCTCTAATCTCTCTCATCCTTTACCTCTAATCTCTCTCTCATCCTTTACCTCTAATCTCTCTCTGTCATCCTTTACCTCTAATCTCTCTCTCATCCTTTACCTCTAATCTCTCTCTCATCCTTTACCTCTAATCTCTCTCTCATCCTTTAACTCTAATCTCTCTCATCCTTTACCTCTAATCTCTCTCTGTCATCCTTTACCTCTAATCTCTCTCATCCTTTACCTCTAATCTCTCTCTCATACTTTACCTCTAATCTCTCTCTCATCCTTTACCTCTAATCTCTCTCTCATCCTTTACCTCTAATCTCTCTCTCATCCTTTACCTCTAATCTTTCTATCATCCTTTACCTCTAATCTCTCTCTCATCCTTTACCTCTAATCTCTCTCTCATCCTTTACCTCTAATCTCTCTCTCATCCTTTACCACTAATCTCTCTCTCATCCTTTAACTCTAATCTCTCTCTCATCCTTTACCTCTAATCTCTCTCTCATCCTTTACCTCTAATCTCTCTCTCATCCTTTACCTCTAATCTCTCTATCATCCTTTACCTCTAATCTCTCTCTCATCCTTTACCTCTAATCTCTCTCTCATCCTTTACCTCTAATCTCTCTCTCATCCTTTACCTCTAATCTCTCTCTCTCATCCTTTACCTCTAATCTCTCGCTCATCCTTTACCTCTAATCTCTCTCTCATCCTTTACCTCTAATCTCTCTCTCATCCTTTACCTCTAATCTCTCTCATCCTTTACCTCTAATCTCTCTCTGTCATCCTTTACCTCTAATCTCTCTCTCATCCTTTACCTCTAATCTCTCTCTCATCCTTTACCTCTAATTTAAGTTTAGTTCATCCTCTCTGACTCTCTCCTCTCTCTTCTCTCTGTCCAGGTTTAAGATTTGTTAATAATCCTCTCTGACTCTCTCCTCTCTCTTCTCCTGTCCAGGTTTAAGATTAGTTCATCCTCTCTGACTCTCTCCTCTCTCTTCTCTCTGTCCAGGTTTAAGATTTGTTAATAATCCTCTCTGACTCTCTCCTCTCTCTTCTCCCTGTCCAGGTTTAAGATTAGTTAATCCTCTCTGACTCTCTCCTCTCTCTTCTCTCTGTCCAGGTTTAAGTGTAGGTTTAGGTTTAGGGTTTAATCCTCTCTCCTCTCCCTGTCCAGGTTTAAGTGTAGGTTTAGGGTTAATCCTCTCTCTTCTCCCTGTCCAGGTTTAAGTTTAGGTTTAGGTTTAGGGTTTAATCCTCTCTCCTTCTCCCTGTCCAGGTTTAAGTTTAGGTTTAGGTTTAGGGTTTAATCCTCTCTCTTCTCCCTGTCCAGGTTTAAGTTTAGGTTTAGGTTTAGGGTTTAATCCTCTCTCCTCTCCCTGTCCAGTTGTGTGGTAGATGAGTTGGACTTCTCAGGGATGGATCTAGATGATGCCCTCAGGAAGTTCCAGGCTCAGATTAAAGTCCAGGGGGAGGCCCAGAAGGTGGAGAGACTGATCGAGGCTTTCAGGTGAGAATATAGTTAAAGCAACAACAACAACAACAACAACAACAACAACAACAGAGGAAGTGTGGTATATGGCCTATATACCATGTGTAAGGGCTGTTCTTAAGCAAGAGGCAACGCAAAGTATACAGCCTGGATACAACCCCTAGCCGTGATATATTGGTGATATACCACAAACCCACAAGGTGTCTTATTGCTATTATAAACTGGTTACCAACCTAATTAGACCAGTAAACATATATTTTTTTGTCATACCCATAGAATACGGTCTGATATACCACGGCTTTCAGCCAATCAGCAATCAGGCCTCGAACCCCCCGGTTTGTAGAGCCCAGAAAGTGGAGAAAATGATAGAGGCCTACAGATACTTGAACTTTTTGTACTGGCTTTTTATGGACTTTCTATACTGACTAATGGACATGCTTTTATACTGGGGGACATACAGACTAATTTGTACTGGACTTTTTAAGCCACGGCTGCAGTTTTTGCACCAGGACGATTTATGGAATTATTGTTCTGATTTATGGAATTATTGTTCTGATTTATGGAATTATTGTTCTGATTTATGGAATTATTGTGCTGATTTATGGAATTATTCACAAAAGCCCCGCTATTGTTATTTTACTGCTCTTTAATTATTTCTTATTCTTATCTCTTACTTTTTCTCTCGTAAAACTGCATTGTTGGTAAAGGGCTTTTCACTGCTGTATTTGGTACTGACTTATGGACTTATGTACTGACTTATGTACTGACTTATGGACTTATGTACTGACTTATGGACTTATGTACTGACTTGTGGACTTATGTACTGACTTATGGACTTATGTGCTGACGTATGGACTTATGTGCTGACTTATGGACTTATGGACTTATGTACTGACTTATGGACTTATGTACTGACTTATGGACTTATGTACTGACTTATGGACTTATGGACTTATGTACTGACTTATGTGCTGACTTATGGACTTATGTACTGACTTATGTACTGACTTATGGACTTATGTACTGACTTATGTACTGACTTATGGACTTATGGACTGACTTATGGACTTATGGACTTATGTACTGACTTATGGACTTATGTACTGACTTATGGACTTATGTACTGACATATGGATTTATGGACTTATGTACTGACTTGTGGACTTATGTGACTTATGGACTTATGTGCTGATTTATGGACTTATGTACTGATTTATGGACTTATGTACTGACTTGTGGACTTATGGACTTATGTACTGACTTATGGACTTATGGACTTATGTGCTGACTTATGGACTTATGTACTGACTAATGGACTTATGTACTGACTTATGGACTTATGTGCTGACTTATGTATTGACTTATGGACTTATATGCTGACTTATGGACTTATTGTACTGACTTATGGACGTATGGACTGACTTATGGACTTATGTGCTGACTTATGGACTTATTGTACTGACTTATGGACGTATGGACTGACTTATGGACTTGTGTATTGACTTATGGACTTATGTACTGACTTATGGACTTATGTGCTGACTTATGGACTTATGTACTGACTTATGGACTTATGTGCTGACGTATGGACTTATGTGCTGACGTATGGACTTATGGACTTATGTGCTGACTTATGGACTTATGGACTTATGTGCTGACTAATGGACTTATATACTGACTTATGGACTTATGTACTGACTTATGGACATATGTACTGACTTATGGACTTATTGTACTGACTTATGGACGTATGGACTGACTTATGGACTTATGTACTGACTTATGGACTGACTTATGGACTTATGTGCGTTTTCTATGTTAAACTGTATTGACATTTTAGTTTTGGATATATCTGACTTATATCTCCCTCTCTCTTCTCTCTCTACCTCGCTCCCTCTCTTCCTCTCAATCTCCATGTCTTCTTCCTCCCCCCCCCCCCCCCCCCCCGTCCAGTCAGCGGTACTGTGTGTGTAACCCGGTACTGATCCGACAGTTCCAGAACCCTGACACCATCTTCATCCTGGCCTTCGCCATCATCCTCCTCAACACAGACATGTACTCTCCCAACGTCAAGCCGGAGAAGAAGATGAAGCTGGAGGATTTCATCAAAAACCTCAGAGGTGAGGTGGATTCTGGGATGGATGTTTATGTTTGTTTCTCTACATGGTGTAATGAGAGGGGGGACATGTTTTTTTTTTTTTTACCGGTTCATTCTGGACTTATTTATCTCCATTTAAATGTCTCTCTATCTGTTTTTATCTGTTTTTATCTCAGTTATCTCTATTCCTCTTTATCTCTCCCCTTTTTTTCTCACACTTTCCCCTGTGGATGTTAATGTTTCCCCAGGAGTGGATAATGGTCAGGACATTCCCAGAGACCTGTTAGTAGGAATCTACCGTCGGATAGAGAAATGGGAGCTACGCACCAACGATGACCACGTGTCTCAAGTACAGGCTGTGGAGAGGGTGGTCGTCGGCAAGAAGCCCGTAAGTCTGCTTACAGTATTATTGTCTACGGTCATTGCCTGCTAAGACTCAGAAGATACACTACATGACCAAATGTATGTGGACACCTGATCGTCAAACTTCTCCTTCCAAAATCATGGGCATTAATATGGAGTTGCCCCCCTTTGCTGCTATAACAGTCTCCTCTCTTCTGGGAAGGCTTTCCACTAGATGTTGGAACATTGCTGCTATAACAGCCTCCACTCTTCTGGGAAGGCTTTCCACTAGATGTTGGAACATTGCTGCTATAACAGCCTCCACTCTTCTGGGAAGGCTTTCCACTAGATGTTGGAACATTGCTGCTATAACAGCCTCCACTCTTCTGGGAAGGCTTTCCACTAGATGTTGGAACATTGCTGCGGGGATTTGCTTCCATTCAGCCACAAGAGCATTAGCGAGGTCGGGTGCTGATGTTGGGTGATTAGGACTGTGCTCCAATTCATCCCAAAGCTGAATTTTACCCTTTACGTGCTTCAGCACTCGTCGGTCGCGTTCTGTGAGCTTGTGTGGCCTACCACTTTGCGGCTGAGCCGTTGTTGCTCCTAGACGTTTCCACTTCACAATAACAGCACCTACAGTTGACCGGGGCATCCTATGACGGTGCCACGTTGTAAGTCACTGAGCTCTTCAGTAAGGCCATTCTACTGCCAATGTTTGTCTATGGAGATTGTTCTGCTGATGCTGCTGATCTCCACACCCCCTCAGTGATCATGCTGCTGATCTCCACACCCCCTCAGTGATCATGCTGCTGATCTCCACACCCCCTCAATGATCATGCTGCTGATCCCCCCTCAATGATCATGCTGCTGATCCCCACACCCCCTCAGTGATCATGCTGCTGATCTCCACACCCCCTCAACGATCATGCTGCTGATCCCGACACCCCCTCAATGATCATGCTGCTGATCTCCATATGGTCATTTTGCATATATAGTGTAAGTTAAATAGTTTAGAAAATATCAGAATATAAGTGAAATATATTTCAAATAAAGTTATATTATAAATAGGTTAGATCCAGGCTGTTTCACGTCCGACCGTGATTGGGAGTCACATAAGGCGGCGCACAGTTGGCCCAGCATCGTCCGGGTTTGGCCAGGTTTGGCCGGGGTAGGCCGTCATTGTAAATAAGAATTTGTTCTTAACTGACTTGCCTAGTTAAATTTAGGTTAAATTAAAAAAATGCAAAAATACAAAATACTTTAGACAATATATGTATCTTCTGAAATTAATAGAAAGAAAACTCTCTCCTGTAAAACTGGAAAACAATATTCAGTTGAAAACAGCCCATATTCAGTAAAACAGCCCATATTCAATAGTAAACAGTCCATATTCAATAGAAAACAGCCCATATTCAGTAGAAAACAGCCCATATTTAATAGAAAACAGCCCATATTCAGTAGAAAACAGCCAATATTCAGTAGAAAACAGCCAATATTCAATAGAAAACAGCCCATATTCAGTAGAAAACAGCCCATATTTAATAGAAAACAGCCCATATTCAGTAGAAAACAGCCAATATTCAGTAGAAAACAGCCAATATTCAATAGAAAACAGCCCATATTCAATAGAAAACAGCCAATATTCAGTAGAAAACAGCCAATATTCAGTAGAAAACAGACAATATTCAATAGAAAACAGCCCATATTCAGTAGAAAACAGCCAATATTCAATAGAAAACAGCCCATATTCAGTAGAAAACAGCCCATATTCAATAGAAAACAGCCCATATTCAGTAGAAAACAGCCCATATTCAGTAGAAAACAGCCCATATTCAGTAGAAAACAGCCCATATTCAGTAGAAAACAGCCCATATTCAATAGAAAACAGCCCATATTCAGTAGAAAACAGCCCATATTCAGTAGAAAACAGCCCATATTCAGTAGAAAACAGCCAATATTCAGTAGAAAACAGACAATATTCAGTAGAAAACAGCCCATATTCAGTAGAAAACAGCCAATATTCAGTAGAAAACAGACCACATAATCGATCTGATATACAGTATGTAAACTTTGAATCTGCTGTGTGTTGAGGTGTTGCTGCCAGGTTCTGTCTGTCAGGTTCTGTCTATCAAGTTCTGTCTGTCAGGTTCTGTCTGCCAGGTTCTGTCTATCAGGTTCTGTCTATCAGGTTCTGTCTGTCAGGTTCTGTATGCCAGGTTCTGTCTATCAGGTTCTGTCTGTCAGGTTCTGTATGTCAGGTTCTGTCTATCAGGTTCTGTCTGTCAGGTTCTGTCTGTCAGGTTCTGTCTATCAGGTTCTGTTTATCAGGTTCTGTCTGTCAGGATCTGTCTCTGTGAATACTAAAAATAATTTGTGTGTAGGTGCTCTCGCTGCCACACCGCAGATTGGTGTGTTGCTGTCAGCTTTACGAGGTGCCTGACCCTAACAGAAGCCAGAGGACTGGAGTCCACCAGAGAGAAGTCTTCCTCTTCAACGACCTGCTCGTGGTAAGACTCACCTGTGAGCCCTGGGAGTGTTATGTCTGTACCATATAGACTCACCTGTGTGCCCTGGGAGTGTTATGTCTGTACCATATAGACTCACCTGTGAGCCCTGGGAGTGTTATGTCTGTACCATATAGACTCACCTGTGAGCCCTGGGAGTGTTATGTCTGTACCATATAGACTCACCTGTGAGCCCTGGGAGTGTTATGTCTGTACCATATAGACTCACCTGTGTGCCCTGGGAGTGTTATGTCTGTACCATATAGACTCACCTGTGTGCCCTGGGAGTGTTATGTCTGTACCATATAGACTCACCTGTGTGCCCTGGGAGTGTTATGTATGTACCATACAGTCCTGAAATATACCTGGAATAGTCCTGGAATACACGTGGAATAGTCCTGGAATAGTCCCGGAATAGTCCTGGAATATACCTGGAATAGTTCTGGAATATACCTGGAAAATACCTTGAATAGTCCTGGAATAGTCCTGGAATATACCTGGAATATACATGGAATATACCTGGAATAGTCCTGGAAAATACCTGGAATATACATGGAATAGACCTGGAATAGTTCTGGAATATACCTGGAATAGTCCTGGAAAATACCTGGAATAGTCCTGGAATATACCTGGAATATACCTGGAATAGTCCTGGAATATACCTGGAATAGTCCTGGAATAGTCCTGGAATATACCTGGAACAGTCCTGAAATATACCTGGAATAGTCCTGGAATGTACCTGGAATATACCTGGACTGGAACAGACTTGGAATAGAACTGGAATATAACTGGAATAGTCCTGGAATAGAACTGGAATTGTCCTGGAATAGTACCAGAGTCATCACAAAAGCCCATATATCAAAGCACAGTGTTTCCACGGTCACACCCTCTGGTCTGCAGAGCACAGTGTTTCCACGGTCACACCCTCTGGCCTATATCAAAGTACAGTGTTTCCACGGTCACGCCCTCTGGTCTATATCAAAGCACGGTGTTTCCACGGTCACGCCCTCTGGCCTATATCAAAGCACAGTGTTTCCACGGTCACGCCCTCTGGCCTATATCAAAGCACAGTGTTTCCACGGTCACACCCTCTGGCCTATATCAAAGCACAGTGTTTCCACGATCACACCCTCTGGCCTATATCAAGCACAGTGTTTCCATGGTCACGCCCTCTGGCCTATATCAAGCACAGTGTTTCCACGGTCACGCCCTCTGGCCTATATCAGAGCACAGTGTTTCCACGGTCACGCCCTCTGGCCTATATCAAAGCACAGTGTTTCCACGGTCACGCCCTCTGGCCTATATCAAAGCACAGTGTTTCCACGGTCACGCCCTCTGGCCTATATCAAAGCACAGTGTTTCTAAGGTCACGCCCTGGCCTATATCATAGCACAGTGGAATCACGCCCTGGCCTATATCAAAGCACAGTGTTTCCACGGTCAAGCCCTCTGGCCTATATCAAGCACAGTGTTTCCACGTTTACGCCCTCTGGCCTATATCAAAGCACAGTGTTTCCACGGTCATGCCCTCTGGCCTATATCAAAGCACAGTGTCTCCACGGTCACGCCCTCTGGCCTATATCAAGTACAGTGTTTCCACGGTCATGCCCTCTGGCCTATATCAAAGCACAGTATTCCACGGTCACGCCTCTGGCCTATATCAAGCACAGTGTCTCCACGGTCACGCCCTCTGGCCTATATCAAAGCACAGTGTTTCCACGGTCACGCCCTCTGGCCTATATCAAAGCACAGTGTTTCCACGGTCACGCCCTCTGGCCTATATCAAAGCACAGTGTTTCTAAGGTCACGCCCTCTGGCCTATATCAAAGCACAGTGTTTCTAAGGTCACGCCCTCTGGCCTATATCAAAGCACAGTGTTTCCACGGTCAAGCCCTCTGGCCTATATCAAGCACAGTGTTTCCACGGTCACGCCCTCTGGCCTATATCAAAGCACAGTGTCTCCACGGTCACGCCCTCTGGCCTATATCAAAGCACAGTGTCTCCACGGTCATGCCCTCTGGCCTATATCAAAGCACAGTGTCTCCACGGTCACGCCCTCTGGCCTATATCAAAGCACAGTGTCTCCACGGTCACGCCCTCTGGCCTATATCAAAGCACAGTGTTTCCACGGTCACATCCTCTGGCCTATATCAAAGCACAGTGTTTCCACGGTCACACCCTCTGGCCTATATCAAGCACAGTGTTTCCATGGTCACGCCCTCTGGCCTATATCAAAGCACAGTGTTTCCATGGTCACGCCCTCTGGCCTATATCAGAGCACAGTGTTTCCACGGTCACGCCCTCTGGCCTATATCAAAGCACAGTGTTTCCACGGTCACGCCCTCTGGCCTATATCAAAGCACAGTGTTTCCACGGTCACGCCCTCTGGCCTATATCAAAGCACAGTGTTTCTAAGGTCACGCCCTCTGGCCTATATCAAAGCACAGTGTTTCCACGGTCACGCCCTCTGGCCTATATCAAAGCACAGTGTCTCCACGGTCACGCCCTCTGGCCTATATCAAAGCACAGTGTCTCCACGGTCACGCCCTCTGGCCTATATCAAGCACAGTGTTTCCACGGTCACTTCCTCTGGCCTATATCAAAGCACAGTGTCTCCACGGTCATGCCCTCTGGCCTATATCAAGCACAGTGTTTCCACGGTCATGCCCTCTGGCCTATATCAAAGCACAGTGTTTCCACGGTCACGCCCTCTGGCCTATATCAAAGCACAGTGTCTCCACGTTCACGCCCTCTGGCCTATATCAAAGCACAGTGTTTCCACGGTCATGCCCTCTGGCCTATATCAAAGCACAGTGTCTCCACGGTCACGCCCTCTGGCCTATCTCAAAGCACAGTGTTTCTCCACGGTCACGCCCTCTGGCCTATATCAAAGCACAGTGTCTCCACGGTCACGCCCTCTGGCTTATATCAAAGCACAGTGTTTCCACGGTCACGCCCTCTGGCCTATATCAAAGCACAGTGTTTCCACGGTCACGCCCTCTGGCCTATATCAAAGCACATTGTTTCCACGGTCACGCACTCTGAACTATATCAAAGCACAGTGTTTCCACGGTCATGCCCTCTGGCCTATATCAAAGCACAGTGTCTCCACGGTCACGCCCTCTGGCCTATATCAAAGCACAGTGTCTCCACGGTCACGCCCTCTGGCCTATATCAAAGCACAGTGTCTCCACGGTCACGCCCTCTGGCCTATATCAAAGCACAGTGTTTCCACGGTCACATCCTCTGGCCTATATCAAAGCACAGTGTTTCCACGGTCACACCCTCTGGCCTATATCAAGCACAGTGTTTCCATGGTCACGCCCTCTGGCCTATATCAAAGCACAGTGTTTCCATGGTCACGCCCTCTGGCCTATATCAGAGCACAGTGTTTCCACGGTCACGCCCTCTGGCCTATATCAAAGCACAGTGTTTCCACGGTCACGCCCTCTGGCCTATATCAAAGCACAGTGTTTCCACGGTCACGCCCTCTGGCCTATATCAAAGCACAGTGTTTCTAAGGTCACGCCCTCTGGCCTATATCAAAGCACAGTGTTTCCACGGTCACGCCCTCTGGCCTATATCAAAGCACAGTGTCTCCACGGTCACGCCCTCTGGCCTATATCAAAGCACAGTGTCTCCACGGTCACGCCCTCTGGCCTATATCAAGCACAGTGTTTCCACGGTCACTTCCTCTGGCCTATATCAAAGCACAGTGTCTCCACGGTCATGCCCTCTGGCCTATATCAAGCACAGTGTTTCCACGGTCATGCCCTCTGGCCTATATCAAAGCACAGTGTCTCCACGGTCACGCCCTCTGGCCTATATCAAAGCACAGTGTCTCCACGTTCACGCCCTCTGGCCTATATCAAAGCACAGTGTTTCCACGGTCATGCCCTCTGGCCTATATCAAAGCACAGTGTCTCCACGGTCACGCCCTCTGGCCTATATCAAAGCACAGTGTCTCCACGGTCACGCCCTCTGGCCTATATCAAAGCACAGTGTCTCCACGGTCACGCCCTCTGGCTTATATCAAAGCACAGTGTTTCCACGGTCACGCCCTCTGGCCTATATCAAAGCACAGTGTTTCCACGGTCACGCCCTCTGGCCTATATCAAAGCACATTGTTTCCACGGTCACGCACTCTGAACTATATCAAAGCACAGTGTTTCCACGGTCATGCCCTCTGGCCTATATCAAAGCACAGTGTCTCCACGGTCACGCCCTCTGGCCTATATCAAAGCACAGTGTCTCCACGGTCACGCCCTCTGGCCTATATCAAAGCACAGTGTCTCCACGGTCACGCCCTCTGGCCTATATCAAAGCACAGTGTCTCCACGGTCACGCACTCTGGCCTATATCAAAGCACAGTGTCTCCACGGTCACGCCCTCTGGCCTATATCAAAGCACAGTGTCTCCGCGGTCACGCCCTCTGGCCTATATCAAGCACAGTGTTTCCACGGTCACACCCTCTGGCCTATATCAAGCACAGTGTTTCCACGGTCACGCCCTCTGGCCTATATCAAGCACAGTGTTTCCACGGTCACGCCCTCTGGCCTGCAGAGCACAGTGTTTCCACGGTCACGCCCTCTGGCCTATATCAGAGCACAGTGTCTCCACGGTCACGCCCTCTGGCCTATATCAGAGCACAGTGTCTCCACGGTCACGCCCTCTGGCCTATATCAAAGCACAGTGTTTCTACGGTCACGCCCTCTGGCCTATATCAAAGCACAGTGTCTCCACGGTCACGCCCTCTAGCCTATTTCAAAGCACAGTGTCTCCACGGTCACGCCCTCTAGCCTATATCAAAGCACAGTGTCGCCACGGTCACGCCCTCTGGCCTATATCAAAGCACAGTGTTTCTACGGTCACGCCCTCTGGCCTATATCAAAGCACAGTGTCTCCACGGTAACGCCCTCTGGTCTGCAGAGGACAGTGTCTCCACGGTAACGCCCTCTGGTCTGCAGAGCATATCGGAATGGACGAGCAGGTAAACATAAAGAGACGTGTCCATCCCTCTTCTCCAGGTAACCAAGATCTTCCAGAAGAAGAAGACCTCTGTGACGTACAGCTTCAGACAGTCCTTCCCCCTGGTCGAGATGCAGGTCCACATGTTCCAGAACCAGCGTAAGTGTCCGTGTGTGTGTGTGTGTGTGTGTGTGACGGGTTGAGATGCACGTCCACATGTTCCAATACCACATCCTGATTCTCCACTTCTACCTACCTACCTCCCTCCCTCCCTCCCTCCCTCCCTCCCTACCTACCTCACTACCTGCCTACCTCCCTACCTACCTACCTACCTACCTACCTACCTACCTACCTACCTACCTACCTACCTACCTCCCTACCTACCTAACTCCCTCCCTCCCTACCTACCTACCTACCTACCTACCTACCTCCCTCCCTCCCTCCCTACCTCCCTACCTACCTACCTCCCTACCTACCTACCTCCCTACCTACCTACCTACCTACCTCCCAACCTACCTACCTACCTACCTACCTACCTATCCATCTATCCATCCATCCAAGGGGATTTATTGGCATGGGAAACACATGTTAACATCTATCTATAAATACATCAAATTATACATTAGTTGATCAGATCACAATAGAGGAGGTCATTCTTGTGCAATGATGTGAAAGTGAGACAATTGCAATTGTCCTAAGTCCCACTTTGTGGCACCTGACCACACAACAGTAGCGATCAGGTTTAGGGTTTAGTGAATGATTTGTCCCAAATACAAGTTTAAATATTTAGGACTAACGTATTCCTTGTCACCCATTCTGAAACAAACTGCAGCTCTATGTTAAGTGTTGCAGTCATTTCAGTCGCTGTAGTAGCTGATCTGTATAGTGTTGAGTCATCCACATACAAAGACACACTGGCTTTACTCAAAGCCAGTGGCATGTTGTTAGTAAAGATTGAAAAAAGTAATGGGCCTAAACAGCTACCCTGGGGAATTCCTGATTCTACAAATGATTTTGTTGGAAAGGCTTCCATTAAAGAACACCCTCTGAGTTCTGTTAGACAGGTAACTCTTTATCCGCATTATAGCAGGGGGTGTAAAGCCATAACACCCTCTGTGTTCTGTTAGACAGGTAACTCTTTATCCACATTATAGCAGGGGGTGTAAAGCCATAACACCCTCTGTGTTCTGTTAGACAGGTAACTCTTTATCCACATTATAGCAGGGGGTGTAAAGCCATAACACATTTGTTTTTTCCATCAACAGACTATGATCGATAATGTCAAAAGTTGTACAGTATGTCTCCTCTCTCCCCTGTAGACTATCCCCACGGTATCCGTCTGACGTCGGCCAATCCTGGCGGGGAGAGGAAGGTTCTGATTGTATTAAATGCTCCAAGTCAGCAGGACAGAACACGCTTCACCTCCGACCTGAGAGAGAGCATCACTGAGGTGACGGAGATGGAGAAATACAGGGTGGAGTGTGAGTAGAACTATACTATACTATACTATACTTAACCAATAAGGCCCGAGGAGGTGTGGTATACCGGCCAATATACCACGTCTAAGGGCTGTTTTTATGCACGACGCAACGCAGAATATTGGCCGTATACCACAAACCCCAGAGGTGCCTTATTGCTATTATAAACTGGTTACCAACGTAATTAGAGCAGTAAAAAATACATGTTTTGTCATACGGTATACGGTCTGATATACCATGGCTTTCAGCCAATCAGAATTCAGGGCACAAATCACCAAGTTTATAGTATATTATAAAAGAGACTGAGGTGCAGCAGATGGAGAAAACATGCTACGATACTAGATAGAATACTTCATTGTTCCATTGGGGAATACTAAGGGATTGTTTAATATACAAATATTGTGATAATCATATGTCTTTTAAGTAATTCCTCCACACTCTTATTCTCGACCGACTCCTTTCACGATTGTCTCTTCTCTCTCTCTCTTTCTCTGTCGCACTCTTCCTCGCCCTCCTCTCTCTTTCCCTATTTCCCTCCTCCCCCTCTCCATCTCTCTCCTCCCCCTCTACAGCGGAGTTGGAGAAGCAGAAAGGGGTGGTGAGACCTGTTGTGGGCGGGGCTGGCGGTGGTGGTCTGGGCAGTGGCTTGAAGGGCGAGGCGGTGAATGGCACTCTGGGTAGACCCAGTCTGGATGACAGCTATGCTTCCGCAGACGGACTCAAACGTACCGCGCTCAGCTCATCACTGAGAGACCTATCAGACACAGGTACACTGATTTGACCTCATCCACTGGACAGACACACTGTTCAGTCATATTTATACAGTCACTGAGATAACCGTATGAGATGCTTTTCAGAAAATATACACAAAACTTTCAATAACTCATTTATTTTAACTCTGGTCTAGACATATACAGTGGCGAAAGTATTCACCCCCTTTGGCATTTTTCCTATTTTGTTTTTTGGGGGGGTTTGTATCATTTGATTTACACAAGAGGCCTACTTTG